>NC_086449.1:799172994-799395494 GCF_028390025.1 Pseudophryne corroboree | reverse complement strand
TTGCTGTGCCCCTTGTAGCAGTGCCCCCAGTTGCTGTCCCTTGCTGCAGTGCCCCCAGTTGCTGTGCCCCTTGTAGCTGTGCCCCCAGTTGCTGTGTCCCTTGTAGCAGTGCCCCCAGTTTCTGTGCTCCTTGTAGCAGTGCCCCCAGTTGCTGTCCCTTGCAGCAGTGCCCCCAGTTGCTGTGTCCCTTGTAGCAGTGCCCCCAGTTTCTGTGCTCCTTGTAGCAGTGCCCCCAGTTGCTGTGCCCCTTGCAGCAGTGCCCCAGTTGCTGTGCCCCTTGTAGCAGTGCCCCCAGTTGCTGTGCCCCTTGTAGCAGTGCCCCCAGTTACTGTGCCCCTTGTAGCAGTGTCCCCAGTTGCTGTGCCCCCTAGCTGTGCCGGTGCCCCCCATTAAAAAAAAACCCCACAGACAATACTTACCGCTCCTGCAGCACTGCCCTCCGTCTCCGGACGACGGCTCCTCTCTACAATGGGAGAGACGTCATGACGTCTCTCCCATAGTAGCGCCGCTCAGACACTATGGGTCAATTATGACCTCTAGTGTCAGTCAGCTGCGCCGGCTGCAGCGGGCGCCCACACAGCCCACGCCGCCAGCTGCAGCCGGGGGGGGGGGGGAGGGGATAAGTATGCGGCTTGCTAGTGATTGGAAAGTGGATCCAGCACTGGATCCGCTGGGCCAATCACATCTGCGGGAATGACAGGGGCCGCTTCCCCATTCTTTTTCAATGAGCTTTCACAGCCCATTGCTGCGCCCTGCCCGCCCCCCGCTGCCCGAACTTTTACATTAGCAGCGGGACGCACCTCTCCCGCTGCCTCCCAGCCTCACATGCAGCCACAGTAACAGGGGGGAAATTATTAAAATAATAAAGAAGATATTTATAACAGACTCTGTGTTATAAATATCTTCTTTTTATTATTTTAATCATTACGACAGGGGAGGCACTGCCTCCCCTGACTACACGTCCCTGATATATATATATATATATATATAGCATAGATGAAGTTTGGCACTCGTCAGACATGTACTTAGCTGCAGCCGGTGCCTTCATAAAGGGTAATCACAAGGAACAAGGATGCGGCACTCAAGGCTTTGAAGAATACACAGCAACAACTTCTGCTTTGCAACGTTTCAGTAGACCAACCTACTGTCGTCAGGCTTTAATAACAAATAAAAACATGTACATACCTTTATACTATCACCTCGTGCCTCCCCTGACTACACGTCCCTGATATATATATATATATATATATATATAAAGTACTATTCCACGGCACTCACCTATTCCGTGTAACACGGTTTGTGACCACAGTGTTTAAATAGGGGCTCTGTGCTCATTATATTAACTAACAACAATAATCAGTGGAGTTTTAGTTAATGTATCGATCAATGCATTTAAGCCTGCAGTCCCCAGCACTGTGCCCCATGATACTAATTTAGTAACACTATAGTTTTTTCACTGGTATGCTGCCCTGTGCTTTCTGGCTTATGCTGGTGTTTTGGGGTGCCACATCCTGCACCTAGATATAGTGCTAGAGACCCCAAATATACAGAGACGCCTTAATGCAGCTTTGGGGCTTAGTCACACATTTGCACAAATATGTGTAACCAAGATCTCTGAATTCTAATATTATGTGGGATTTATATCTGGTTACTGTTATCATTCAGGGTGCTGGGGGAAACAATGGGGGTCATTCTGAGTTGTTACTAGCTTGTTGCTGATTTTCGCTATGCTGCAATTTGTTGCTAATTGCGCATGCGCAAGGCACGCAGGGCGCATGCGCTTAGTTATTTAACTAAAAACTTAGCAGATTTGCTGTGGATCCTGCGGCGCTTTTCAGTCGCTCTGCTGATCGGTGAATGATTGACAGGAAAGGGGCGTTTCTGGGTGGTAACTGAGCATTTTCCGGGAGTGTGCTAAAAACCGCAGACGTGTCAGGGAAAAACGCGGGAGTGTCTGGAGAAACGGGGGAATGGCTGGCCGAACGCAGGGCGTGTTTGTGACGTCAAACCAGGAACTAAACGGACTGAGGTGATCGCAATCTGTGAGTAAGTCTGGAGCTACTCAGAAACTGCAAAGAATTATTTATTAGCAATTCTGCTAATCTTTCGTTCGCTATTCTGCTAAGCTAAGATACACTCCCAGAGGGCGGCGGCCTAGCGTGTGCAATGCTGCTAAAAGCAGCTAGCAAGTGAACAACTCGGAATGAGGGCCCATGTCTCTCTTTTTTTCAAACACGATATCAAATAAGCCATGTTGTGTTGGTTTTTGTAGTCTATTATTATTATTATTATTATTATCATCTATAATTATAATAAAATCGTAATGGTTGTGTCTGTACATAAAACATTTTTGGGGATAAATGTACACCTTGCGACGGTGTACGAACTATGGAGAACATTTTTTTCCTGAATTTTTGTCTGTCTGTTCTTTCCGTCATCACGCAAAAACTATGGGATGAATTTTGATGGCGTTTGTACTATTGTATAGATTAGTCACCTAGAAAGAAACTGAGGTGTGTATGATCTCAATAGGACATCAGGGAGAGGAGCAGTAAAGGAAAACACAGACACTTGACACTTGGACTGGTAATGAACTATGGAGACAAAACATTTTTTTAGCGGAATTTGCACAGGCTCCTCTAGTCCAAAAGGACTATAAGTATATATATACTACAACAATATATACATATATTGCACACCATGAACGCAAACAGTTATATTTGTATGCATATATAAATTCATATATACATATATATATATGTATACAGCATATATATATATATATATATATATATACATACATACAACAATGGTGGTACTGAGCGCTACACCCTATGTTATTTGTCCAACAGGTATTAGGTTAGTATAATCAAGTCAGTGTTTCCCCGACTTCTTTAGCACTCCTCTCCCAATGACTGGCAGCTATCCTGCAGCCGACCGGTGTTCAATCGGTTCTTTCAATTTGATCTGGAAAACAAGGGCGAGAACAGCGCCTTCTAGTGAATTAAATGTAACTTGTACGTAGGAACCTTCACCAAATTCCAAAACACCATTAGATGAAGCAAGTACCATGGAGGTCATTCCGAGTTGTTCGCTCGCAAGGCGATTTTAGCAGAGTTGCTCACGCTAAGCCGCCGCCTACTGGGAGTGAATCTTAGCTTCTTAAAATTGCGAACGAAAGATTTGCAATATTGCGATTACAAACTTCTTAGCAGTTTCAGAGTAGCTTCAGACTTATTCGGCATCTGCGATCAGTTCAGTGCTTGTCGTTCCTGGTTTGACGTCACAAACACACCCAGCGTTCGCCCAGACACTCCTCCGTTTCTCCAGCCACTCCCGCGTTTTTCCCAGAAACGGTAGCGTTTTTTCCCACACGCCCTTAAAACGGCCTGTTTCCGCCCAGAAACACCCATTTCCTGTCAATCACACTACGATCGCCTGAGCGAAGAAAAAGCCGTGAGTAAAAATACTATCTTCATAGCAAATTTACTTGGCGCAGTCGCAGTGCGGACATTGCGCATGCGCACTAAGCGGAAAATCGCTGCGATGCGATGAAATTTACCGAGCGAACAACTCGGAATGAGGGCCCATATGTAGTGGAACACATCCACTTATAGTTCGCTTTTGTTTAGGATCATTTAGGTGGGTTCACTAGTCTGATAAATCAGCTCAGCAGCAGGTCACAGAATATATTATTCAGTCATACAGACCATTATATATGGATATCATACCATGATTAAGCCATTGTGGCATGATTGCGTCAAGACCCTCAGGGTACACCAGCTGCCTGTCATATGAGTACAATGCCCAGAAGGATAAAAACACAAAAGTTGCTGTTGGAAAGGCCAGAACAGAGAAGAGAAGGACTCTTCAATAGATAACACACTTAACTAACATAATCCCTCTTATTGGAAGCAGCAGATCCGTCAGAAATGTGACAGCATAGAACAAAGTCTGTAAAACCACATTAAGTACTGTCAAGTATTTCTACTGTCCACCGTACACGAAAACTCCAGCTGGCGTCTCCTTTGCACTGACTCAGCCTTCTGTCATACAGGCCAGTATATCCTGCAGTATGCCAGAGTTGTGCTTCATTCACTGACTCCAGGAAAATCAACTATATATTAATTACTAATCAGGCAGCTTATCTTAATTTATGATGTTGCAGCATACATGTCAATCCAGTAGATGGCGCACCAAGACAAATACTACATATCATAGAGCCGCTGGTCATGTTACTTGCATCCTTTCAGTGTTACTGTAGGTTAAGTAGCATAGATGGATCAACAATAACAGGAACACAATAACAATACAAATCAGTTGCAAACACTGTTTCTGGGAGCTTGTAATGGAAAAGATCCATATGGCGGTATTGCAAGGACAGGTGTATTACATAGACACTGTGCAAGCAGGAACTGTTACGCGTGGGGAATAAACTGTGTGCTGGATCCTCACCACTTCAACATTGCACATTGTAGCTACATCTTAATTCCTGACATTTAATTAGAGCCTGACTTTCCTCTGTGATGGAGCAACGTTGAAATTACAGAAATGTTCTCAAAAGCATACAGTACTTTATCTGACACATAATGCTACAGGTAATTGCACCAGCCTTTCACACAATGTTATTACTTAATGGCTCTCAGCCTATTATGGAGGTAAGCGTTCAGGTGTCGGCCATCTGCAAGTGGTGGGGGGAAATGACAGGCTGGGTTCAGCAGCGCAGGCACTTATAGAGCTCAGGAGGTTAGGCTAGGCCTGAGTGCAATTCACAGGGACGGAAAATAATGACTGTGGCTGAGTTTGGTGTAATTATGTTTTTTGTTTTGCACTAGTGTTTCCGAACCCACGTCCTTCTGTTACCCTGCGTGTAATTACATTTGTGAATAGATGGGCGCAGTGCTTCATCTACATTCTCGCCTCACTGATTTATTTTGCTGTCGGAGTTTAGCCGCGAGTGTTCTCAGTCCTCTCCAGTCTATACCATGCCCTAGAATGGATTGCTTTTCACCCCCAGCTCTATTCATAGTCTATGTAAATGAATTTACAGTCTGCGTCTACTCATAGATGACATACTTATATATAGCAGATGAATTTATATAGCACTCCATAGCAGCTTAGGTGGGTGGTAGGGGTGGGGGGCGCTGTTGTATTTGAACAAGGCTAGTATTGCTTACACAGGTCATCGTGAGGTAGGCAATATGACCAAAAAGTACAATTCAAACGACTTGTACAGACATTAAATTGGTCATCACGAAAACTTTAAGATTGTGTCACCCCCCCCCCCCGATTGTAATGCCTCCAGCTCCAGTAGCGGATCTTGCCACCGGAACACGGGACTTTTGCCCGGGGCGCCGCCTTCCGGAGGACGCCGGCGCCATCCGGAGGGCGCCGCGCCATGGCAAGATCTGCTAGTGTTGGTCAGTGCTCCCCAGTGCTGTGTGTCGCTGTGAAGGAAACTAAATGGGTAGACGCTACCCGTGTAGTTTCCCTTCGTGTAGAGTACCTTTGCTGTGCGGTGCGGGATGACGTCATCGCGCACCGCACAGCATTGTGGGACTGACACATAGATGCTAGGGGTTATGATTGACCTCTAGTGTCTACCCATAGATTCGAGGAGCGGGGAGATGCGGCATGGCGGAGGTCAGCAGCAGTCGGGAATCAGGAGCGGGGATAGTAAGTATTAATTATTTTCTTTTTTTTGTATTTTTTTTTAAGTGGTACTACACTACAGGGGGCACAAATGGGGGCACATCTCTACAGGGGGCACAAATCGGGGCACAACTCTACAGGGGGCGTAACTGACCACGCCCCTATTTTTGCCCGGGGCGCCACAAGGGCTAGAACCGGTCCTGTCCAGCACTTATGTCACTGTCAGCAGGGCCAAAACTAGGATATTTGTGGGTCTGGGACAATTAGTTCAACACTACTTAGCTCGACATCAACTGGTCGACACGCCTTAGGTCGACACCTGAACTAGGTCGACATGGAAAAAGGTCGACATGAGTTTTTTTATGGGTTTTTTGGTGTTGTTTTCACAGTAAAGTGACCGGAAACCCCAGGTAGTGCACCGTGTCCCCTTGCATGGTGAGCGAGCTTCGGGCAAGGTTACCGTTCCCAATTATAGTCCACGGGGATCGGAAAGTATGAAAAAGTTCAAAAAATGAAGAAAAAAAGAAGTGAAAAAAGCATGTCGACCCTTTTCCATGTCGACTGTGTTCATGTCAACCTTCTGTGCATGTCGACCTATTTCAGGTGTCGACCTAAGGCGTGTCGGCCAATTGATGTCGACCTAAGTGGTGTCGACCTTATTGGTGTCAACCTTTTGTGCGGATACCGATTTTTGTCACCTGGGGCAAGGCAGTAACCAAAGTGATCAGATGATCTAATACATAGGGGATCCTATCCGGATAATGGCCCTCATTCCGAGTTGTTCGCTCGCAAGGGAGCGAATCTTAGATTCTTAAAATTGCGAACGAAAGATTTGCAATATTGCGAAAAGACATCTCTGTGCAGCTTCTGAGTAACTCGACACTTACTCAGCATCTGCGATCAGTTCAGTGCTTGTCGTTCCTGGTTTGACATCACAAACACACCCAGCGTTCGCCCAGACACTCCTCCGTTTCTTCAGCCACTCCCGCGTTTTTCCGCACACACCCATAAAACGGCCAGTTTCCGCCCAGAAACACCCACTTCCTGTCAATCATATTACGATCACCAGAACGAAGAAAAAACCTTGTAATGCCGTGAGTAATATTCCTAACTGCATAGCAAATTTACTTGGCGCAGTCGCACTGCGGGCATTGTGCATGCGCAATAAGCGGAAAATCGCTGCGATGCGAAGAAATTTACCGAGCGAACAACTCGGAATGACCCCCAATGTTCTTTTGTGTGTATTTGATGTGGACCTGGATCCTCCTCTGTGAAGGTGCTTGGCCCAGATCTTCTCCCAATCTGTCACGGCTCCCTCACCTCATCGCTACACCTCCTCACAGGCACCTCAAATACCGCAAATGTGCACCATATCGGAGTTACGTAGGAACGTGAGGTGCAGGAACGTAGTACTCCCCGATTAGTACCAGTAGCTTTGTGATGTCTGTTCCTCTGATGTAACATATCCCGGTGCCTTGCTGTGCTTCTGGAGTTACATGCAGGTAAGTAATGGTGTGAGGTAAATACGGCTTAGAAATGCTGCGCACGGTTTAAAAACACAAAATTTATTCATACATACAATATAGTAACAATAAGGTTCCATGTACAATAGGTTAATTGCACCAGCATGAAGGAGTTAATGTATGGTGAAAGAATGCTGGCCAAACGCATTTCATCCCTTAGGTAAGTACTTTTTCAATGGCAGATGCATACATGCTTGTTGTCAGGGGTTATATACAATCCCATCCCCTTGTTTTGGTGCTGACTTGCAGCATTATCAGTACTTCCAGGGTCGCAGGTTGCATACAGTATGTGCCCTAACTGAACACGAGAGGTGCCCTCTGTCCCCATGAGCAATGTGAATGGGTCTTTCCACACATCTGTGCATGTGCCATCCGTGGACACTAGAGCTCGCTGTGCAATATGAAAGCTGTCCTGTACTGCGTAATACGCATAGGATCTTGTTGTAATAATTGGTTCCATTTGAAGAATGTCTCCACCAACGTCGGTGGCCATTTTGGGGATGGGGCCGGTTTGGGGGGGATATTCTCACCAAAGTTCCTGGACTGTAAAATAGCCTGGCTGTATGCAACTGTAAACACCTGATTTCAAGTCACTTTTTTTTCCAACTGACTCAGCGCCCTCTCAAATCCATCGCAACTCCCCCCTCCCCCTTTAGCCTCCCCCCTAGTTACAGCCCTGGATGTCAGTCTCATGTCTAGAATTCGCTATGGTGTCATTTCTGTACAGCCTTTAAGCTTAAGCTATACTTACTTTCTCCCCATAGCCATTTAGAAATCTCATTACATTAGTGTCCAGCCAGAGGTCTGTCAAGGAAAATTACATTCCAGCTAAAAGGCCGCTTCCATTGAAAATTCTGAGGAGCAGAGTCAAACTGAGATAATTACTCTCCTTTGTGTAAGTTATGTCGGCATAATAGTATATAAAGCCTAAAAACATGCAATAAAAGTAAATCTATAACAGCATTCCTACATTTATAACTTCAGAGGTGGAAATTATATTTTTTGGGATACTGCTTTATAGAAGAACAGAAATAGAGTGATTTTATTTAGCCCGAGGAGCCTTCTCCCTTGTATGGCCGTGTGCTGTTGCTGCATAAAGGTGGCGAGTTATCGGAGAGGACAGGATGTACCTCCCCAGAGCTCCCCTGTCTGAAGATTAAAATCTCCCTGCATCTGTGCTGATTATTCTATCCCCACATATCAAACCACCTAGTCTGCTGTCCGTGGATATGTAGACGGCACAGGTATATAGAATTGTCTGCAGAGTTAGATTATAAACCTTATGGCTCCCCAGGGTCTAACTTCACCTGTAGCCTACATAGCCACCACTTACAGTACATGCGGCACTGCACCCCACAAATGGACAGCATTAGTCTCTATCAACCAGGCTCCCTAGACCCAAATATATTGTACCTTTTTAAGTTGGCTGTGATCTGTGTTGGAGGTGTGTGGAGGTGCTGATATTGCAGAGTTACAGTATGTAAGTACACATCAGCAGATGACTCAATCTATGGACAGCCCAGTTACTTATCCAGTGGCGTTGGTTTATTGATACAGCCGTACTCACTGTTACATGTACACAGGTGATGGAGCGGAGCTGGGTTTCATACAGCTCACCAGCCAGTGAGTGTTTACTGCATACAGGTAGCAGTGCAGGGATGCTGGAATCATTGTGGATTGCAGGTAGTCACAGGTCTTATTGGAGCTAAATGGTACATATGTGTCTTCCACTGTGATGCTCTAACACAGCTTCACACAGTCAAAACAAAATGGCTTTCGCACATGCTCAGTAGAGATCTCAGTGGCCATCTTGGGATAAGGCATGAAGTCTCCCTGCAGAACAGGAAGACTGGAGTCTGTGCAGGAGCAGACTCCTCTTTCAACAATCGGAAGGTTTCTTAAGCTTTAATTCGGCTGGACAGCTAATTTCCCCCTTGCCTTCCACATAAGCCTGTGGCATGGCCGCCTGCTGCCTTTATTGGTGCCGTACCTATGGTTACACAGGCATTCCTGACCCAATCTAGTCACCAATTCCGTTCCATCTGGGTCTGGTTTAAAAAGAACAGCTCATTTACTCAGAGATGCATGTCTGCCCATGGAATAAACATTCATATGTGATGATGAATGGACCTAAAAGTTCCCAATATGGCTTAAAGTTATGCAATCCTACTACGGTATAATATCAGGTGATTCCTGGCTCCTCGATTTAACCAATACTGTCTGTAACAACCAGTGGTGCAAGTAGAAATATTTTCTTATGGGTACTGAGTGCCGAAAAATGTGCGTGGTCATGTGTTGTGATGGGGCGTGGCCACATGCTGCTAGTGGGAGTGGCTACATGACACTAGGCGTGGCCACATGACACAGACCCTTTTTGGGGGGATTCTGGAGGCAAGGCTAAAAATATATAGTAATGCGGCCTCCAGTATAATAGAAATATATAGTAATACCCCCAGTATAATAAATATATATAGTAATGCCTCCAGTATAATAGAAATATATAGTAATGCCCCCAATTTAATAATATATAGTAATGCCTCCATTATAACAGGAAAATACAGCCACTGTCGCACTCCCAGTAACCCTGACAAAGTGGGAGGAGCTGTCATGCTGCCAAGCACCATGGTCTTGTTGCTTTGTGGCACATTATAATTGTGGTAATGGCAGAGTGTGTGGCAGGTGGAACTGCGTACCCGCTGCCAAATTCTTAAGGGTACTCCGTACCTGAGCGTACCAGCATACTTGCACTGCTGGTAACAACGTTGTATTGAGGTACTTCAGCACCCTGGGTGTCTCTCCTTCAAAGTACAGGTGACATTGTGATGTCAGGGAAGAGGGGGCTAGGAAACACCCCATTAGCTGGCGACAGGTGCCAATGGGAAATTAGTAATGACGGCTTTGCTTTTAAAACATTTGAGCGTGGAAGGTGAGACTTCCTTAGGCAATCAGATGCAACTGACATGCGGAAGACTTTACCCTTATTAGTGTAGGCTTGGTTGTGGGCTTGCCCAGGATATGCTTTGCAAACAGGGGTACAGTCAGCTCTGTATTAGCCCCACTATAATACTGAGTGTGAGACAACCCCACTATTGTTCCACTTTACCCACTCAGTGGCAACATACTATAAGAACTGTGCACAAAGTCACCCTAAGGGTGGGTGCCATTTCTTGCTCACCTGATTTTAGGTTTTACCCCCACCATATACAGCTGCAGGGCCGGACTGGCCCACAGGGGTACAGGGGAAACTACCAGTGGGCCCCACTGCCTGGGGGCCCTCCTCCTCCTCTAGTGATCAGGTTCCAGACTGTGTTCTTGAATTATACATTATGCATATGTTACCTTACCTTATACTGCACAGGACTATGATGTATTCTCTACAGTGCACTGCCAATATTTTTTTGGTACATTACCATGCATGTATAGCAGTATTTATGTATTTGTCAAGGGGCCCAGCTCATGCACTCTCTAATGATTAGGCAATCCAATGTAGCAGCTGGCCACACCCCCTATGGAGACTGACCACACCCCTAAACATGGGCCCTACCACTGCATTCCCTGGTGGGCCCTTCATGCCCCAGTCTAACACTGTACAGCTGCATGTAATGCAGATGTTGTGCACTTATCAAAGCCACTGATATTGTACCAGTGTGGAGCAGTCAGGGTAGGCAGAGGTCCACCAGTCATACTCGTTGTTAAGTGCCGTCAAGAAGTCGATGACAACTTACGGCTCTATGGATAGCTGTCCTGAACTCCTGTGTACTCCAGAGATTTGACTATAAAAATTAATGCAATAATGAAATGCAAAGAAGTTACACTATATGGACAAAAAGTATTTGGCCACACCTGTTAATTATTGAATTCAGGTGTTTCAATCAGATCCATTGACACAGGTGTATAAAATCAAACACTTAGCCATGTAGTCTCCATTTGCAAACATGTAACCCATGATACAAAATGGGTGGTTCTGAAAAGCTCAGTGACTTCAAGGTTGGTACCGTGATAGGATGCCACCTTTGTAATGAGATGGTTTGTAAAATTTCATCCCTGCTGGATATTCCATGGTCACCTGTAAGTAATATTATTAGAAAGTGGAAGTGTTTAGGAACAACAGCAACTCAGCCATGAAGCGGAAGACAGCGTAAAATCACAGAACGGGGTCAAACACTGCTAAGGCGCATGGTGCGTTAAAGTCACCAACGCTCTGCTGATTCCGTAGCTGAAGAGTTCCTAACTTCCGCTGGCATTAATGTAAGCACAAAAACTGTGCGGCGGGAGCTTAATGAAATGTGTTTCCATGGCCGAGCAGCTGCATGCAAGCCTCACATCACCAGGTCCAGTGCCAAGCGTCGGATGGAGTAGTGTAAAGCACACCGACACTGGACTGTGGAGTGACGACTCACGCTTCTCTGTTTGGCAGTCAGATGGGCGAGTCTGGGTTTGGCAGATGCCAGGAGAATGTTACCTGCCTGATGGCATTATGCCAGCTGTGGCCAGAAAGAAGGGATTTGGACCATGAGTAAGAACCTAGAGGACAAAAGGGTTAGCGCAGGATAGTGGGTTTCAAAAACTTTTTAGTGCTTCTATCCGACCTTTTGTGGACAGTTTTATTTTTTACTTACAACTTTCTGCAACTAACTGTTTTCATGTTATTAGGCGGTAAAAATAAAATAGACCTAACCCCTCCCCAGTGCCTAACACTAACCCTCTCCCAACCCCAAAGGTCCCTTACCCTAACCTGTAACCCGATACTCACCTTCAAGATGTCGACTGACAGTGTTACGCGTCGGTCTCCTAAATGGTGTCAGGAATCCGGCGTTGGTTACATGGCCAGGAGACCTGCACAAGCTCCAATGTTAAGATAATTACATAATTGATGAGGTTGAAAAAAGACAAAATGTCCATCGAGTTGAACCAGTATTATAAAATTGAATATATATATTTTTTAAATAAAATGTTACCTCATTTATACTGTATCCTTAGATATTTCTTTCAGTTAGGAATTTATCTAATCCATTTTTAAACGTATTGACTGAGTCCACCACTACTACCTTCTCTGGCAGAGAATTCCAAATCCTTACTGCTCTTACTGTGAAGAACCCTTTCCTCTGTTGTGTATGAAATGTTTTCTCTTCTAACCTCAGGGGGTGTCCACGGGTCCTGTGTAGACTTTTTTGATAAACAGATCGTCTGATAAATCCTTGCTCAATGAAGATCAAGAAGTAAAGTTTAGTTTTGTGTAAATCACCCTAAAAATATTTTTCAGCGCCTAAATTTATGACAGATAAAGGACATCTTTATAGGACATTGGGGGTCATTCCGAGTTGATCGTAGCTGTGCTAAATTTAGCACAGCTACGATCGTAAACTCAGACATGCGGGGGGACGCCCAGCACAGGGCTAGTCTGCCCCGCATGTCAGTGCCGTCCCCCCCGCACAAATACAAAAGCATCGCACAGAGGCGATTTCTTTGTATTTGAGGAGTAACTCCCGGCCAGCGCAGCTCCTGCGGGTGGCCGGGAGTTGCTCGTCGTTCCCACTGGCCGCATCGGCTGCGTGAGACGTCACGCAGCCGCCGCAGCCCGCCTCCACAACGGTCCAGCCACGCCTGCGTTGGCCGGACCGCTCCCCCTAAACGGCGGCTTAACGCCGCCGTTCAGCCCCCTCCCGCCTAGCGACCGCCTCTGTCTCAGAGGCGATCACTAGGTAACGAAAGCTGCCATGCGCCGGCGCACTGCGGCGCCGGCGCATGCGCAGTTCTGACCCGATCGCTGCGCTGCGACAAACTGCAGCGTGCGATCGGGGCGGAATGACCCCCATTGACAGATAAGCAGAAATAACTGGACCAAATTATATGCATGGGAGCAATATTTGATTACGGAAGTAATTATGATGAGTGGGGGAGTTTGTCCTTTAAAAATATATGCATATACTTTAAATAAAAGAGTCCCTTTAAATAACCCTTTAAATAATTAATGGCACTGTACACACATTTCCCGTCAGCTTGGATTAATGGCTTGTGATGCCTTTAGCTTAGTCTATACTCTCAGCATCACACAATGAGGAGCAGTGACATAACGTCAGCATAGTGAACAGTATAAATTGTGTTTTCATTTAATGTCCTCCCACCTCCGTAGAAATAGAATTAATTCTGCATTACTCCAAGAGATCACATCAAAGACCCCGTTATTACATGTAGCAAACCCGATGTTTGTCTCTTGTCCCACCTCTGACATTGTTCTCTAAGATCTATCTCTTCCAAAGTAATGAGCACAAGTCGTCGGGACAAGTCACGCCTAGCGCGGCCGGATGAGATCCGGGTGCCTTTCAATACAATTGGTCTAGCATATTGCTTAGTCTTATTGTTTGTGTAACTCTATTAAAATGTATTTTGTTATTTCGGTACCAAAAGGCGAATTCAACAAATTATTGGATAATGGCCTGATTTGCTAATTACGATTGACTTATCTGCTTCCTTCCTGCAGAAATGAACCACTTGCAAAGAACGTTCATTTTTAAATTGTCCTCTGTGGGAGATCTGGATTTGGAGGTAGAGGTGGGAATAACGAGGGGTAGGGGAATGGGTTTGTTGGTACAGAGAATGATGGTATTGTCGCTCCACCCCCTGTTCTGTAGTGTTGTATCTGGCATTTGGGGGAAAGGCTATTCCCCTCGGATTGCGTCATCCAGTACCGTATTTAGGGGTCCAGACGCTCCTTGCAAAGTGAAGGACTTTGCTATCTAAAACTTCTACTCAGCACATGCTCAGTGCGTCTACTGCACAGATCACAAAAACATTGGAGATTTACGGAAAAATATCAAATTTACATAAATCTCTGATTCAGGCCTTTAGTTAGACTTAGAGTACGGATGGCCTTCGACTGGTCTATCATCAATGGTCTCAATTGATGGTGCATTCAGTGGTTTCTGTCAATGAAACCATTGTTAGAAAACCATTGATGGCTTACATCATTGATGGTCATCAGTGGAGCAACTGTGGGCAGGACTCGACAGGCGTTGGACCAATCAAGAAAGTGGGCAGGATTTTATGGGTAGTATCAGGGGTTGGGGCTAAGCTATGGGTTCCTGGGGTCGGAGGGGGAAACAAAATCCAGGCTCTTTGCGATTGAGGACGGAGAGCAACTGTATCCCAAATATCGATGGCAAAACCATTGACCATTGGTGGCAAACCAACGATGACATGTAACAATGCCTATTTTAGGGAGCTGAGCTGTAGGTGACATTCCTGCATGCCTTATATCGCCCTAGGGTCCACTTGTCACCTCTCTAAATAAATTTCATTGGCTCGTTGAATCAAAGAATCCAGGCATTCTGTTACTGTCGCCGGTTTTCATCTCTGCAGATCCCACTTGTACAAACTAGCAATAAACCTTTGATAATCGCTTCTGGTATCTGCAATTTAAAGTGAAGAGCTTCCTGAGACATATTTGCACGGTGTTCTGGATATAAATGAGATCACAAATATTCTCTACTCAGCAGGAAGACTTCTGAGCTTATTATCTCAGCCATCAGCGCAGTACGAGAAATTGTTTGTTTACCGGTTTGTGCCTACTTTAAATATAATGAAGACAAACAGCTTTCTCTGGGAACATATAAAATGCCATTTACAAAACTGGAAGAAACTGATATTTGGTGATGTGATGTGGCTATTTTTACACAACTGCGTCAGCTTGTATATACGGAGGCACGTGGCTTAACGCGCCCTGATGGCGGTCTCTGCCGGGATTCCAACCATTCTTCCTTCTGATGGAACCAGAAACGCACAAACTGCATCCACATGTAAAAGCAACATTTTTGTTTTTGTTGTGTGTAGGGTACAGTATACACTGGCGTATCTATAATGGGTGCAGTGCACACGGGCCCCTGGGTCAAGAGGGGGCCCACACCGCACACACTGCACCCATTTCTTCTATACTCACCTTTCCGGCGTCCATCGGCGACTGTGTGTGGGCCTCCTCCTCTCCCGTAGCCGTCACCGCCGCTGCTAGCGCACTGAGCGCTAGAGACTCTGGAACAGTGCCAGAGTCTATAGCACATGCGCAGGACTCCGGAAAAATGGCGCGGCGGCCAGAGTCTCAGCACTGACAGCGGCGGCGGCGGCTACAGAAGAGGAGGGGGCCCACACACGGAGTCTGGTGTGGTCTCACAAAAGTGGGTGTGGCCTCACAACTACAAGTAACGTCCCCCCCGCGTAGTGCCAGATACACAAATAATCCCCCTCAGCAGTGCCAGATACACAAATAATGCCCCCCAGCAGTGCCAGATACACAAAATGCCCCCCAACAGTGCCAGATACAATGATTCCCACCAGTGCCAGATACAATTCCCCCGCAGCGCCAGATAAAATGCCCCCGCCGCAGTATCCAATACAGTGCCCCACACAGTGCTAACCCTTGCTGGCTTCTTCTACTGCCGCCGGTGCTGCTCCTCCTGTATGAGGGACGGAAGGGGAGGAGAGCGCAGCGCGCGCCTCTCCTGTGAAGTCAGCAGAGTGGCTGCGGTGAGGGTGACAGAGTCTCTGGCGGCGGCGGGCATTTAAGTGAGCCAATCAAATCTCGCGGTCCGACAGCCAATCAGGTGCCGCCACTGCCGGTCCATGAGCTCTGATTGGCTGACGGCCGACACCATATTAAAAATGAAGGGAGGAGGAGTTCCAGTGACTGCCCAAGCCCATGCGCTCTGTGAGCTACCGAAAATACTACGGCGAGCTACCGGTAGCTCGCGAGCTATGGGTTGGAGATCACTGATTTAGGGCAGGAACCTATTCAACTGGCTGCCAAAGAGCCTCTTCCATAATGGGTACATTCTTGGAAGAAACAAAGATCAGACAGGGCGCTCAGTGCAAAGCAGTTTGAACCAGCAGGTTGCAATTCCCATGGGTAAATGTATCTTTATAGGGTGTGGTATATTTTGTGAGCATTCACCATATCAACTTTCATCATGTCGACACTTATTAGAATGTCAACAAAAAGTCCTTTGTGGACTTGCTGGCAGTCAGTATTGCCTAATCCTAACCTCTAACCCTTCAATAAGCACCTAACCCTTATTGGCAGATGCTTACAAGTTGGTAGGTGCCTAGCAGATGTGAGCAAGGAGGTTAGTCCACATGCTGATTCCATACCAGAGTTTACTGAAGATAACAGAATTAAGGTGATAGAAGATAAACAACAGTCCATATGATAAGGTATCAATCTCTCCTGGGCTAAGTACTGTACATCCGTACAGCACTGTGACGCTCCAATACCACATTGACATGCTTGGGCATATGCAGACACTTTTATAGAGCAAAGTAAACAACATGCACCTGCAGTCTAATCAGCCTGACTTTAAGTCTGGTGACTCAGCGAGACATAATCCTGACACATTTCGAAGGTAAGTACAGGGGTTGGGGCTAGGGTTAGGCACTATGGGGAGGCAGTGGTGCCAAGAGAGGGGGGGGAGGGTACAAATTACCCGGGCCAAGGTCTGATGGTGTGGCCCAGTGAGGGCCCCGGGCTTCCTCCCCCTTAACTGGCAGCAGCTACAGCTCTTCTCCTAAGCCCTGCACACGCTGCTGACTGCTGGGCTGGAGTATGGCCATGGTGGCGCTTAAAATACAATTTGCTGGCGCTCTGTTCAAAATACTGCACAATTGCCCGGGTGCGCTTAGTGGGGTAACAGGTAGTATAAGCAGAAATACTGTGGTACTCTCGGGACTTACTAATGTAACAATATATTCTGGTGATGACCACTAATGTGCAAGTCAACATTTCAGTTTATTCAACTTTAATCAGGGTAAGTCCTGAAAGTTCTGTGGTATATCTGCATATACTATATGTGTGTGTGTTTATATATGTGTGTGTGTATACAGTGATTTCACTTACACGCTACAGCGCATCCTTTGTCCCAAACCTACAATGGAGGATCCACTTTCACAAAATGATGGTGTTCCAGGGAATGCGCTCTGCAAACAATGCAGCTTTTATGTGACTGTCCCACCATCCTAATAGTGAACACTTTTGTCCCAACTGCTGGGAGGTAAGTCATGCTTCTGTGAGTGGGTACTTCTTGTGCGCTAGACATGCCCCCAAAGTACTACAGCCATGCAACTAAAAGGTTGTGGCCACACCCCCTGCAGGGGGCCCCCTGGAAAGTTGCTGTACCGGGGCCCAGGATTTCTCTTGGCAGCCCTGGGGGGAGGGTTAGTGTGCGGTGGTGGGGAAGTTTAAGGTTAGCCTCCTGGGGATGGAGAGAGTTAGGTTTAGGCTGATGGAGGGGGCAGTTAGGGTTAGGCTGTGGCAGTGGGCGATTAGGGTTAGGGGTAGGATTAGGGGCAGGGAAAAATTACTTACCAGCATGTGTCGGGATTCTGGCCGTCAGGATCATGTTGTTGATCTCCCAACCGCTGGGATTTCATACCCAACCCAACTACATGTCAACAGCCCTAACCTACCCTCCCATAGCCTAACCCTCCCCCTAGTGCTTAACCCTATCCTTTCCTTCCCATAGCCTAATCCTCCCCCTAGTCCCTAACCCTAACCCCGCCACCTAGGCCCTCATTCAGCTTGGGTTGCTATTGAGACAGAAATTGCAACTTTCTCAGAACTGCTACTGCTAAATCACGCATGTGAAGAGCCGCCCAGAAAGGTAAATGACACCCACCAATGCATTCACAAATTTGTGTATGCATTCACACAATTGCGATGCATACACAGAAATCGAGTACCATCGACAATTCCGGTTGAGCCATGCATATGCAGGATATATGCAGCTGCAGTGACAGTTGTGCCATGTTTTTAATTGCACCAATCGCAGCTGACGTCAGATGCACGCCCCAAAAACGGCCAAGGCACGACTTCGTTTTCCCATCCACTCCCCGCAAAGGTTATGTAACCTCCCTCAAATGATCACGTCCTGGCAATCGCTATGCCATCATCTGGGCCAGATTAACAATGGGGCGGATGGAGCTGCAGCTCCAGGCCCCCCATTGAAAATAGGCCCACCTGGAGACTGACAGCGTTGACAGGAAAAAAAAACCTTTTTCCTGTCACAGACTGCCAGCGGCCATCCTCTCTCCCTCCCCCATGCCCTGCTTCCCTGACTCCAGTACTCTTACCTAAAATGAGTCACAGAACGGTGCAGGCAGTGTGCTGGCCGCATCTTCCCTCCAGTCTCTCCTTCTCCGGGGGTCCTGAGTACTGAGTCACTCACAAGCTCCGCCCCCCAGACTATACGAGGAGCTGCTACTGCAGCAGCATAAATGAACCCTGGTAAGTTTTATAATGACTTCTTATTGCGTAACATCAATTGGTGAAAAATACTGTGTGTGGAGTGTGTACTGTTTCTATGTGTACTGTATGTGTGTGTAGTGTATACTGGGAGTAATTCCAAGTTGATCGCAGCAGGAAATTTTTTAGCAGTTGGGTAAAACCATGTGCACTGCAGGGTGGGCAGATGTGCAGAGATAGTTAGATTTGGGTGGGTTATTTTGTTTCTGTGCAGGGTAAATACTGGCTGCTTTATTTTTACACTGCAAATTAGATTGCAGATTGAACACACCACACCCAAATCTAACTCTCTCTGTACATGTTATATCTGCCTCCCCTGCAGTGCACATGGTTTTGCCCAGTTGCTAAAAAATGTCCTGCTGCGATCAACTTGGAATTACCCCCACTGTGTATACTAGAGATGAGCGGGTTCGGTTCCTCGGAATCCGAACCCGCCCGAACTTCAGCTTTTTTTACACGGATCCGAGCGACTCGGATCTTCCCGCCTTGCTCGGTTAACCCGAGCGCGCCCGAACGTCATCATGACGCTGTCGGATTCTCGCGAGGCTCGGATTCTATCGCGAGACTCGGATTCTATATAAGGAGCCGCGCGTCGCCGCCATTTTCACACGTGCATTGAGATTGATAGGGAGAGGACGTGGCTGGCGTCCTCTCCATTTAGATTAGAAGAGAGAGAGTGAGATTGAGACAGAGACACTTGATTTACTGGAGCTTAGGAGTACTAGAGAGTGCAGAGTTTACTAGTGACTGACCACTGACCAGTGACCACCAGTGCAGTTTTATTTAATATAATCCGTTCTCTGCCTGAAAAAAACGATACACAGTGACTCAGTCACATACCATATCTGTGCTCAGCCCAGTGTGCTGCATCATCTATGTATAATATCTGACTGTGCTCACACAGCTTAATTGTGGGGGAGACTGGGGAGCAGTTATAGGTTATAGCAGGAGCCAGGAGTACATACATATTATTAAAATTAAACAGTGCACACTTTTGCTGCAGGAGTGCCACTGCCAGTGTGACTGACCAGTGACCTGACCACACTGACCACCAGTATAGTATACTATATTGTGATTGCCTGAAAAAGTTAAACACTCGTCGTGTGACTTGTGTGGTGTTTTTCTATTCTATAAAAAACTCATTCTGCTGACAGACAGTGTCCAGCAGGTCCGTCATTATATAATATATACCTGTCCGGCTGCAGTAGTGATATATATATATTTTTTATATCATTATTTATCATCCAGTCGCAGCAGACACAGTACGGTAGTTCACGGCTGTAGCTACCTCTGTGTCGGCACTCGGCAGTCCATCCATAATTGTATACCACCTACCCGTGGTTTTTTTTTTCTTTCTTCTTTATACATACTACATCTCATTATCATCCAGTCTATATTAGCAGCAGACACAGTACAGTACGGTAGTCCACGGCTGTAGCTACCTCTGTGTCGGCACTCGGCAGTCCATCCATAATTGTATACCACCTACCCGTGGTTTTTTTTTTCTTCTTTATACATACTACATCTCATTATCATCCAGTCTATATTAGCAGCAGACACAGTACAGTACGGTAGTCCACGGCTGTAGCTACCTCTGTGTCGGCACTCGGCAGTCCATCCATAATTGTATACCACCTACCCGTGGTTTTTTTTTCTTTCTTCTTTATACATACTACATCTCATTATCAACCAGTCTATATTAGCAGCAGACACAGTACAGTACGGTAGTCCACGGCTGTAGCTACCTCTGTGTCGGCACTCGGCAGTCCGTCCATAATTGTATACCACCTACCCGTGGTTTTTTTTTCTTTCTTCTTTATACATACTACATCTCATTATCAACCAGTCTATATTAGCAGCAGACACAGTACAGTACGGTAGTCCACGGCTGTAGCTACCTCTGTGTCGGCACTCGGCAGTCCGTCCATAATTGTATACCACCTACCCGTGGTTTTTTTTTCTTTCTTCTTTATACATACTACAGCTCATTATCAACCAGTCTATATTAGCAGCAGACACAGTACAGTACGGTAGTCCACGGCTGTAGCTACCTCTGTGTCGGCACTCGGCAGTCCGTCCATAATTGTATACCACCTACCCGTGGTTTTTTTTTCTTTCTTCTTTATACATACTACATTTCATTATCATCCAGTCTATATTAGCAGCAGACACAGTACAGTACGGTAGTCCACGGCTGTAGCTACCTCTGTGTCGGCACTCGGCAGTCCATCCATAATTGTATACCACCTACCCGTGGTTTTTTTTTTCTTCTTTATACATACTACATCTCATTATCATCCAGTCTATATTAGCAGCAGACACAGTACAGTACGGTAGTCCACGGCTGTAGCTACCTCTGTGTCGGCACTCGGCAGTCCATCCATAATTGTATACCACCTACCCGTGGTTTTTTTTTCTTTTTTCTTTATACATACTACATCTCATTATCATCCAGTCTATATTAGCAGCAGACACAGTACAGTACGGTAGTCCACGGCTGTAGCTACCTCTGTGTCGGCACTCGGCAGTCCATCCATAATTGTATACTAGTATCCATCCATCTCCATTGTTTACCTGAGGTGCCTTTTAGTTGTGCCTATTAAAATATGGAGAACAAAAATGTTGAGGTTCCAAAATTAGGGAAAGATCAAGATCCACTTCCACCTCGTGCTGAAGCTGCTGCCACTAGTCATGGCCGAGACGATGAAATGCCAGCAACGTCGTCTGCCAAGGCCGATGCCCAATGTCATAGTACAGAGCATGTCAAATCCAAAACACCAAATATCAGTAAAAAAAGGACTCCAAAACCTAAAATAAAATTGTCGGAGGAGAAGCGTAAACTTGCCAATATGCCATTTACCACACGGAGTGGCAAGGAACGGCTGAGGCCCTGGCCTATGTTCATGGCTAGTGGTTCAGCTTCACATGAGGATGGAAGCACTCAGCCTCTCGCTAGAAAACTGAAAAGACTCAAGCTGGCAAAAGCACCGCAAAGAACTGTGCGTTCTTCGAAATCCCAAATCCACAAGGAGAGTCCAATTGTGTCGGTTGCGATGCCTGACCTTCCCAACACTGGACGTGAAGAGCATGCGCCTTCCACCATTTGCACGCCCCCTGCAAGTGCTGGAAGGAGCACCCGCAGTCCAGTTCCTGATAGTCAGATTGAAGATGTCAGTGTTGAAGTACACCAGGATGAGGAGGATATGGGTGTTGCTGGCGCTGGGGAGGAAATTGACAAGGAGGATTCTGATGGTGAGGTGGTTTGTTTAAGTCAGGCACCCGGGGAGACACCTGTTGTCCGTGGGAGGAATATGGCCGTTGACATGCCTGGTGAAAATACCAAAAAAATCAGCTCTTCGGTGTGGAAGTATTTCACCAGAAATGCGGACAACATTTGTCAAGCCGTGTGTTCCCTTTGTCAAGCTGTAATAAGTAGGGGTAAGGACGTTAACCACCTCGGAACATCCTCCCTTATACGTCACCTGCAGCGCATTCATAATAAGTCAGTGACAAGTTCAAAAACTTTGGCCGACAGCGGAAGCAGTCCACTGACCAGTAAATCCCTTCCTCTTGTAACCAAGCTCACGCAAACCACCCCACCAACTCCCTCAGTGTCAATTTCCTCCTTCCCCAGGAATGCCAATAGTCCTGCAGGCCATGTCACTGGCAATTCTGATGAGTCCTCTCCTGCCTGGGATTCCTCCGATGCATCCTTGCGTGTAACGCCTACTGCTGCTGGCGCTGCTGTTGTTGCTGCTGGGAGTCGATGGTCATCCCAGAGGGGAAGTCGTAAGCCCACTTGTACTACTTCCAGTAAGCAATTGACTGTCCAACAGTCCTTTGCGAGGAAGATGAAATATCACAGCAGTCATCCTGCTGCAAAGCGGATAACTGAGGCCTTGACAACTATGTTGGTGTTAGACGTGCGTCCGGTATCCGCCGTTAGTTCACAGGGAACTAGACAATTTATTGAGGCAGTGTGCCCCCGTTACCAAATACCATCTAGGTTCCACTTCTCTAGGCAGGCGATACCGAGAATGTACACGGACGTCAGAAAAAGACTCACCAGTGTCCTAAAAAATGCAGTTGTACCCAATGTCCACTTAACCACGGACATGTGGACAAGTGGAGCACGGCAGGGTCAGGACTATATGACTGTGACAGCCCACTGGGTAGATGTATGGACTCCCGCCGCAAGAACAGCAGCGGCGGCACCAGTAGCAGCATCTCGCAAACGCCAACTCTTTCCTAGGCAGGCTACGCTTTGTATCACCGCTTTCCAGAATACGCACACAGCTGAAAACCTCTTACGGCAACTGAGGAAGATCATCGCGGAATGGCTTACCCCAATTGGACTCTCCTGTGGATTTGTGGCATCGGACAACGCCAGCAATATTGTGTGTACATTAAATATGGGCAAATTCCAGCACGTCCCATGTTTTGCACATACCTTGAATTTGGTGGTGCAGAATTTTTTAAAAAACGACAGGGGCGTGCAAGAGATGCTGTCGGTGGCCAGAAGAATTGCGGGACACTTTCGGCGTACAGGCACCATGTACAGAAGACTGGAGCACCACCAAAAACTACTGAACCTGCCCTGCCATCATCTGAAGCAAGAAGTGGTAACGAGGTGGAATTCAACCCTCTATATGCTTCAGAGGTTGGAGGAGCAGCAAAAGGCCATTCAAGCCTATACAATTGAGCACGATATAGGAGGTGGAATGCACCTGTCTCAAGTGCAGTGGAGAATGATTTCAACGTTGTGCAAGGTTCTGATGCCCTTTGAACTTGCCACACGTGAAGTCAGTTCAGACACTGCCAGCCTGAGTCAGGTCATTCCCCTCATCAGGCTTTTGCAGAAGAAGCTGGAGACATTGAAGGAGGAGCTAACACGGAGCGATTCCGCTAGGCATGTGGGACTTGTGGATGGAGCCCTTAATTCGCTTAACAAGGATTCACGGGTGGTCAATCTGTTGAAATCAGAGCACTACATTTTGGCCACCGTGCTCGATCCTAGATTTAAAACCTACCTTGGATCTCTCTTTCCGGCAGACACAAGTCTGCTGGGGTTGAAAGACCTGCTGGTGAGAAAATTGTCAAGTCAAGCGGAACGCGACCTGTCAACATCTCCTCCTTCACATTCTCCCGCAACTGGGGGTGCGAGGAAAAGGCTCAGAATTCCGAGCCCACCCGCTGGCGGTGATGCAGGGCAGTCTGGAGCGACTGCTGATGCTGACATCTGGTCCGGACTGAAGGACCTGACAACGATTACGGACATGTCGTCTACTGTCACTGCATATGATTCTCTCAACATTGAAAGAATGGTGGAGGATTATATGAGTGACCGCATCCAAGTAGGCACGTCACACAGTCCGTACTTATACTGGCAGGAAAAAGAGGCAATTTGGAGGCCCTTGCACAAACTGGCTTTATTCTACCTAAGTTGCCCTCCCACAAGTGTGTACTCCGAAAGAGTGTTTAGTGCCGCCGCTCACCTTGTCAGCAATCGGCGTACGAGGTTACATCCAGAAAATGTGGAGAAGATGATGTTCATTAAAATGAATTATAATCAATTCCTCCGCGGAGACATTGACCAGCAGCAATTGCCTCCACAAAGTACACAGGGAGCTGAGATGGTGGATTCCAGTGGGGACGAATTGATAATCTGTGAGGAGGGGGATGTACACGGTGATATATCGGAGGATGATGATGAGGTGGACATCTTGCCTCTGTAGAGCCAGTTTGTGCAAGGAGAGATTAATTGCTTCTTTTTTGGGGGGGGTCCAAACCAACCCGTCATATCAGTCACAGTCGTGTGGCAGACCCTGTCACTGAAATGATGGGTTGGTTAAAGTGTGCATGTCCTGTTTTGTTTATACAACATAAGGGTGGGTGGGAGGGCCCAAGGACAATTCCATCTTGCACCTCTTTTTTCTTTTATTTTTCTTTGCGTCATGTGCTGTTTGGGGAGGGTTTTTTGGAAGGGACATCCTGCGTGACACTGCAGTGCCACTCCTAGATGGGCCCGGTGTTTGTGTCGGCCACTAGGGTCGCTTATCTTACTCACACAGTCAGCTACCTCATTGCGCCTCTTTTTTTCTTTGCGTCATGTGCTGTTTGGGGAGGGTTTTTTGGAAGGGACATCCTGCGTGACACTGCAGTGCCACTCCTAGATGGGCCCGGTGTTTGTGTCGGCCACTAGGGTCGCTTATCTTACTCACACAGTCAGCTACCTCATTGCGCCTCTTTTTTTCTTTGCGTCATGTGCTGTTTGGGGAGGGTTTTTTGGAAGGGACATCCTGCGTGACACTGCAGTGCCACTCCTAGATGGGCCCGGTGTTTGTGTCGGCCACTAGGGTCGCTTATCTTACTCACACAGCGACCTCGGTGCAAATTTTAGGACTAAAAATAATATTGTGAGGTGTGAGGTATTCAGAATAGACTGAAAATGAGTGGAAATTATGGTTTTTGAGGTTAATAATACTTTGGGATCAAAATGACCCCCAAATTCTATGATTTAAGCTGTTTTTTAGGGTTTTTTGAAAAAAACACCCGAATCCGACAAAAAAAATTCGGTGAGGTTTTGCCAAAACGCGGTCGAACCCAAAACACGGCCGCGGAACCGAACCCAAAACCAAAACACAAAACCCGAAAAATTTCCGGCGCTCATCTCTAGTGTATACTGTATGTTTGTGTACTGATTCTATGTGTACTGTATGTGTGTGTAGTGTATACCATACTTACCTACCTTTGAAAATGCATTTCAGGGAGATTGTGAAAGTAACCCCTATCAGCGCGGGCGCGTACTGCTACATCTGAGAGGCGTGTCATGAAAATAAATTACATCCAAATGTAAATGAGCCCCAAAGTCAGTAAGATCTACTTGTTTAAGAAAAGACTGATATTTTGCAGGATTTGTTTTGTGTATTGTGTTTTACAAGAAGTTCCATATACTGTAAGTGACCACAAGAAATATTTACAGTGCATGTAGATATAGGGATCATTGGGGGTCATTCCGAGTTGTTAGCTCGCAAGCTGCTTTTAGCAGCATTGCACACGCTAAGCCGCCGCCTACTGGGAGTGAATCTTAGCTTCTTAAAATTGCGAACGAAAGATTCGCATTATTGCGAAAATACATCTCTGTGCAGTTTCTGAGTAGCTCGAGACTTACTCGGCATCTGCGATCAGTTCAGTGCTTGTCGTTCCTGGTTTGACGTCACAAACACACCCAGCGTTCGCCCAGACACTCCTCCGTTTCTCCAGCCACTCCCGCGTTTTTCCCAAAAACGGTAGCGTTTTTTCGCACACACCCATAAAACGGCCTGTTTCCGCCCAGAAACACCCACTTCCTGTCAATCACATTACGATCACCAGAACGAAGAAAAAACCGTGAGTAAAATTCCTAAGTGCATAGCAAATTTACTTGGCGCAGTCGCAGTGCGGACATTGCGCATGCGCACTAAGCGGAAAATCGATGCGATGCGAAAAAATTTACAGAGCGAACAACTCGGAATGACCACCATTGTGCATTATACCAATACAGGGAAATGGCACTGATGATCCCATTTGAATGTCTGTATCTCTGATTTCTCTTTTTTTCAGGAAGATTGAGGGACTATTCAGGGAGTGAGGGAGATTGCTACTGTTTCAGGGAGTCTCCTGCAGAATGAGGGAGGGTAGGCAACTATGGTGTATACTGTGTATACTGTATGTGTGTGTACTGATTCTATGTGTACTGTATGTGTGTGTAGTGTATACTGTGTGTATACTGTATGTGTGTGTGTGTGTGTGTGTGTGTGTGTGTGTGTGTGTACTGTTTCTATGTGTAGTGTGTGTGTGTGTGTGTGTGTGTGTGTGTGTGTGTGTGTGTGTACTGTTTCTATGTGTACTGTATGTGTGTGTGTGTGTAGTGTATACTGTGTGTATACTGTATGTGTGTGTGTGTGTGTGTGTGTGTGTGTGTGTGTACTGTTTCTATGTGTACACTGTACTGTATATGTGTGTAGTGTATACTGTGTGTATACTGTATGTGTGTGTGTGTACTGTTTCTATGTGTACTGTGTGTGTGTATACTGTATGTGTGATGTGTGTGTACTGTATGTCTGTGTAGTGTATACTGTGTGTACTGTATATACTGTATGCGTGGCGCGTGTACTGTTTATATGTGTACTGTATGTGTGTATATACTGTATGTTTGTGTATACTGTATGTGTTGTGTGTGTGTGTGTGTGTACTGTATGTCTGTGTAGTATGTACTGTATGTGTGCGTAGTGTGTGTGTTTGTGTATATAGATATATATTTATGGCTGTGTGGGGAGGTGAATGTGTTAATGGGCACTGGGATGGTCCCAGGGGGCCTGCCAACAAGACTTTTTGTTGACGAGTATTTATTATTGTGCCAGCCCCAGACGCCACTCTGCAGTGCATTGTGTGTGATGTAGAGAGGAGCCAGCTTAAATAAAGGAGAGGTGCGCCCATTTGATTGATCTCAGAACAAAAGGTGAGGTGTGGAGTGGGGTCATGCTAGCGATGCCTGACAGTCCATGCGGAGGAGCTGACGGTCCAGGTGTAGGGTGGTTTAAAGTGGCCCGAAGCTCCGGGGGAAAGGTGATGTGGGTGATAACGTTGTCTGACGGGTAGGGGGGTGGTAGCGACAGGCAGCAGCCGATGGTCCATGGGAGTGCGGAGGGATGGTAGTGGGGGCCAATGGTCTGAGGGGGTTTTCATGGAGAGGGCTCAGAAGGTCAGCCCCGTGGAGAGCGCTCACCTGGCAGCACTTCCAAGCAGATGGTAGCGGCTTCCAGGAAAGCCAAGGACTGGATTAGGGTAGGATAGCTATATACTGTATCTGGATTTACGGGATGCAGTGTTCAGGATACCAACGCTGGAATTCCGACAGCTGGTGAAATGGTGGCGGTCTGAATCCCGAGGACAGCCCCATATTCCCACTTGCTGCCCACTAGCCACACCCCCTGCAGCGGCACACAGTAGGCCATTTGTAAAGTTCAGCTCCAGGCCCATGTGGACCTTAATCTGGCACTGGCCATCACACTTTGCTGAGCCTGCGATTGCATTGCAAATGCATTTCAGCCTTCACGCGTGCGATATGGTCGCAGCGTATGTGCATTTGTTCGATTATCGGCCCATTTGCAAATTTGTAATTTTGCTACTGAAGCTGAATAAGGCCCAAAGTGCATAACCCTAACACTCTCCTCCTTTAGCCTAAACTTATCCTTCCCCTAGTGCCTGGCCCAGTGCATTCTACAGAGTGGAGAATTATTGCAGGATTACATGGTTTGTGGTATTTTACATTTACACCTCTTTCTAACCCACGTCTGTATCACACACACCGTTTATGTCGTACAAAGGATTCAGTATGATTTACCGGCGGGCGGCCGACTGGCGGGATCTCGACAGCCGGTAACTTTAACGTATCCCCGTACAAAGAGGAAGCTCTTCACTGCCTCAAAAAAAAAAAAAAAAAAAGAGATACGTTTTTAAGTCCAAAATATCTTTTCTGCTGAAAAATGAAACAATTCCCACAATAAATTGGTAGCTGCTGTTCAATCTTTCATGGAATCTAGTTTCTGCTTGTCACAGAAAATGTCTTGGTTCCCAATCTGCGCAGCTTGTACCTATCACGGTACGGCAAGATTTTACTCCACGCACTTTATCCATTGGCAGTCCCACTTTTTGGGGATGATAATTGATTGCTCTTTTCAGACTCAAACCCAATAGCAATAAGAAGTCTTCATCTGATTAGTGCATTGTCCTGAAATTGACGTGTAGGATTCCACCTACAGTACCATGAGCAGGGACGTCTTTTTGTATGGGCTCAATGGACACTTGCCCAAGGGCCCCAGGAGTATAAGGGCCCTAGGCTGATAGCTGAGGTTCCCCTTTTTCCAGGGGTACCAGATTTTTTAAAATCGGCCCTGCGGAACTGGAGATATCTGACTTCAAAGCAGTGGTCCCCATCCAAGCTTGTTAATTGCTCTTCCCAGCCAGACATCTCAGGTTGTGTCTAAATTACAGTTTTTCTGAGGGTATTCTCCAAAAGCTGGGACTCTCCCCTTTTGGTGGACACTGGCAACTTGTCTCTACTATGTCCAGAACCAGAGATATCAGCCTTCAAGCAGCCGGTCCCTGCTCCAGCTCCACACGCCTGGTATGCAGTTTTATATTTTCATTTGTGGATTGCTCTGGCTCCTGAACTCTGAACCCCAAGTCCCCAGTACCTCCTGAAAGGTGTCCCCAGTTCCTTTTAAAGGTGGTATGGTCTCGTTTTTATCTCATTGAAAGCTAAGAAATATATTTCCGGGAACTGGAGATATCTGCAGTCAAGCAAGCTCTCCTCCCACCGGAAAATGATGAATATTAAGCCCACTCCACTATCCACGCCTCCTCTGGGGATCTAGTCAAGATCCTGGCGATTGTGACCCCAGTGGTCAGAATACCGACGCCAGGATCCCCGTAGCCAGAATGTTGGCAGTGGCACCCGGACTATTCCCACTTGTGGGTGTCCGCGACACCCATAGAGTGGGAATAGAACCTGTGGCGAGCACAGCGAGGGGACTGGAGCCCTTCCGGGCTCCAGGCGTAGGTATTCTGAACGCCGGAATCCCGACCATTGGCATCCCGTACTCAACGCCTCCCCTGCTTATTAAACAACCCCTACTATACTGGAAGTCATGTACCAGGGCCTCTTCACTTAGGTACATGTTTAATGCTCTCCATCCCGCCCCCATCTGTGCAATAAAGGAGTAATTAGCTGAAATTACTGCTCCTACACGATGAGCGGAAGATAGAACACCCCCTAATGGCTACGTAACACTGCCACTGATAGCACCCCCCACCCCTACTGCTGGAGGATGGGTAGGGGCCCCAGTGAATTGGTTACCCAGGGGCCTACACTGCTGTTAAGATAGCCCTGACCATGAGCAATCAGCCACATAGATAGAAGAAATAGTAATATGCTGAATTGCATAGTCACTGGTCAGTGGCGCTAAGTTCGTCCCAGATGCCGGAGGCAAGATAAATATCGGTGCCCCCCCTCGCTATATATAGATAAATATATGTATGTATATTTGTGTGTGTATATATATATATATATATATATTTACATACATACATAAAATATATGTCCAGTATGTGTATATGGTATGGTCTGAATAAAAAAACGAAGTCTCAGCAGACGAAACGCGTTGGGTGATCTTTACCTACCTCACTCTATGATGAGGAAATTTTTATTTGTTCTTATATTCATTTGGTGCTTTTAGTTCAGCTGTATATTTGTTATTGTCCCAATTTCTCTGACGTCCTAGTGGATGCTGGGAACTCCGTAAGGACCATGGGGGATAGACGGGCTCCGCAGGAGACTGGGCACTCTAAGAAAGAATTAGGACTACTGGTGTGCACTGGCTCCTCCCTCTATGCCCCCCTCCAGACCTCAGTTGGAATCTGTGCCCGGCTCGAGCTGGTTGCACACTAGGGGCTCTCCTGAGCTCCTAGTAAAGAAAGTATTTATTAGGTTTTTTATTTTCAGTGAGATCTGCTGGCAACAGACTCACTGCTACGAGGGACTTAGGGGAGAGAAGCGAACCTACCTGCTTGCAGCTAGCTTGGGCTTCTAGGCTACTGGACACCATTAGCTCCAGAGGGATCGAACACAGGCCCAGCCTCGGTCGTCCGGTCCCGGAGCCGCGCCGCCATCCCCCTTGCAGAGCCAGAAGCAAGAAGAACGTCCTGGAAATCGGCGGCTGAAGACTCCGGTCTTCATTAAGGTAGCGCACAGCACTGCAGCTGTGCGCCATTGCTCCCCATGCACACCACATACTCCGGTCACTGATGGGTGCAGGGCGCTGGGGGGGGGGGGGGGGCGCCCTGGGCTGCAATTAGATTACCTTAAAATGGCAAAAAAAAACACATAATATAGTCTAATAAACTATATATGTGGGAAAAAAAACCCTGCCGTAATATTAATATAAAGAGCGGGAGAAGCCCGCCGAAAAAGTGGCGGGGCTACCTTCCTCAGCACACTGGCGCCATTTCCTCTTCACGCGCTACGCTGGAAGGACGCTCCCCAGGCTCTCCCCTGCAGTTTCCAGGCTCAATAGTGTAAAAAAGAGAGGGGGGGGCACTAAATTTAGGCGCAATACTGTGTATTATAGCTGCTATAGGGAAAATCACTTTGTGTAGTGTAAATCCCTGTTTATATAGCGCTGTGGTGTGTGCTGGCATACTCTCTCTCTGTCTCCCCAAAGGACTTTGTGGGGTCCTGTCCTCAGTCAGAGCATTCCCTGTGTGTGTGCGGTGTGTCGGTACGGCTGTGTCGACATGTTTGATGAGGAGGCTTATGTGGAGGCGGAGCATGTGCCGATAAATGTGATGTCACCCCCTGCGGGGTCGACACCAGAGTGGATGGATATGTGGAAGGTATTAACCGACAGTGTCAACTCCTTACATAAAAGGTTCGATGACATAACAGCTGTGGGAGAGCCGGCTTCTCAGCCAGTGCCTGCCCAGGCGTCTCAAAGGCCATCAGGGGCTCAAAAACGCCCGCTACCTCAGATGGCAGACACAGATGTCGACACGGAGTCTGACTCCAGTGTCGACGACGACGAGACTAATGTACATTCCACTAGGGCTATCCGTTGCATGATTACGGCAATGAAAAATGTGTTGCACATTTCTGACATTAACCCAGGTACCACTAAAAAGGGTATTATGTTTGGGGAGAAAAAGCAACCAGTGGTTTTTCCCCCTTCAGATGAGTTAAATGAAGTGTGTGAAGAAGCGTGGGCTTCCCCTGATAAAAAACTAGTGATTTCTAAAAAGTTACTAATGGCGTACCCTTTCCCGCCAGAAGACAGGGTACGTTGGGAGACATCCCCGAGGGTGGATAAAGCGCTCACACGCTTGTCAAAAAAGGTGGCACTACCGTCTCAGGATACGGCCGCCTTAAAGGAGCCTGCGGATAGAAAGCAGGAGGCTATCCTGAAGTCTGTATATACACACTCAGGTACTATACTGAGACCTGCTATTGCTTCAGCATGGATGTGCAGTGCTGCAGCAGCGTGGTCTGATTCCCTGTCTGATAATATTGATTCCCTTGACAGGGACACTATATTGCTAACCATAGAGCATATTAAAGACGCAGTCTTATACATGAGAGATGCACAGAGGGATATTTGCCGGCTGGCATCTAGAATAAATGCAATGTCCATTTCTGCCAGGAGAGTATTATGGACTCGGCAGTGGACAGGTGATGCGGATTCTAAAAGGCACATGGAGGTTTTGCCTTACAAGGGTGAGGAATTGTTTGGGGATGGTCTCTTGGACCTCGTTTCCACAGCGACAGCTGGGAAGTCGACATTTTTACCCCAGGTTCCCTCACAGCCAAAGAAAGCACCGTATTATCAGGTACAGTCCTTTCGCCCCCAGAAAAGCAAGCGGGTTAAAGGCACGTCCTTTCTGCCCAGAGGCAGGGGTAGAGGGAAAAACTGCACCATACAGCCAGTTCCCAAGAACAGAAATCCTCCCCTGCTTCCACTAAATCCACCGCATGACGCTGGGGCTCCACTGGTGGAGCCAGGTGCGGTGGGGGCCCGTCTACGGAACTTCAGCGACCGGTGGGTTCGCTCACAGGTGGATTCCTGGGTTCGACAAGTGGTATCTCAGGGATACAAGTTGGAATTCGAGACGTCTCCCCCTCGCCGTTTCCTCAAATCAGCCTTGCCAGCTACTCCCCCGGACAGGGAGGTAGTGCTGGCGGCAATTCACAAGCTGTTCCTCCAGCAGGTGATAATAAAAGTTCCCCTCCTTCAACAGGGACGGGGTTACTATTCCACAATGTTTGTGGTACCGAAACCAGACGGTTCGGTGAGACCCATTCTAAATTTAAAATCCTTGAACACTTATATAAGAAGGTTCAAGTTCAAAATGGAATTGCTCAGGGCGGTTATTGCAAGCCTGGAAGAAGGGGATTACATGGTATCACTGGACATCAAGGATGCGTACCTGAATGTCCCCATTTACCCACCTCACCAGGTGTACCTCCGTTTTGTGGTAATTGCCATTACCAATTCCAGACGTTGCCGTTTGGTCTGTCCACGGCACCGAGGGTATTTACCAAGGTAATGGCCGAAATGATGATACTCCTTCGAAAGAAGGGAGTTATAATTATCCCATACTTGGACGATTTCCTTATAAAGGCGAGGTCCAAGGAGCAGTTGTTGGTCGGAGTAGCACTATCTCAGGAAGTGCTACAACAGCACGGCTGGATTCTGAATATTCCAAAGTCGCAGCTGGTTCCTACGACGCGTCTGCTGTTCCTGGGTATGATTCTGGACACAGAACAGAAGAAGGTGTTTCTCCCGGAGGAGAAGGCCAAGGAGTTGTCATCTCTAGTCAGAGACCTCCTGAAACCAAAACAGGTGTCGGTGCATCACTGCACGCGAGTCCTGGGAAAGATTGTAGCTTCTTACGAAGCAATTCCATTCGGCAGGTTCCGTGCAAGGATCTTTCAGTGGGATCTGTTAGACAAGTGGTCCGGATCGCATCTTCAGATGCATCGGCTGATCACCCTGTCTCCAAGGACCAGGGTGTCGCTGTTGTGGTGGCTGCAGAGGGCTCATCTTCTAGAGGGCCGCAGATTCGGCATACAGGACTGGGTCCTAGTGACCACGGATGCAAGCCTCCGAGGTTGGGGGGCAGTCACGCAGGGAAGAAACTTCCGAGGACAATGGTCGAGTCAGGAGGCTTCCCTACACATAAATATTCTGGAACTAAGGGCCATTTACAATGCCCTAAGTCAGGCAAGACTCCTGCTTCAAAACCAGCCGGTGCTGATTCAGTCAGACAACATCACGGCGGTCGCCCATGTAAACCGACAGGGCGGCACAAGAAGCAGGATGGCGATGGCAGAAGCCACAAGGATTCTCCGATGGGCGGAAAATCACGTGATAGCACTGTCAGCAGTGTTCATTCCGGGAGTGGACAACTGGGAAGCAGACTTCCTCAGCAGGCACGACCTCCACCCGGGAGAGTGGGGACTTCATCCAGAAGTCTTCCAACTGATTGTAAACCATTGGGAAAGGCCACAGGTGGACATGATGGCGTCCCGCCTAAACAAAAAGCTAAAAAGATATTGCGCCAGGTCAAGGGACCCTCAGGCGATAGCTGTGGACGCTCTAGTGACACCGTGGGTGTACCAGTCGGTTTATGTGTTCCCTCCTCTTCCTCTCATACCAAAGGTGCTGAGGAAAATAAGAAAGAGAGGAGTAAGAACTATACTCATCGTTCCGGATTGACCAAGAAGGGCTTGGTACCCGGAACTACAAGAAATGATCTCAGAGGACCCTTGGCCTCTGCCTCTCAGACTGGACCTGCTACAGCAGGGGCCCTGTCTATTCCAAGACTTACCGCGGCTGCGTTTGACGGCATGGCGGTTGAACGCCGGATCCTGATGGAAAAGGGCATTCCGGTTGAAGTCATTCCTACGCTGATAAAGGCTAGGAAAGAGGTGACAGCAAAGCATTATCACCGCATATGGCGAAACTATGTTGCTTGGTGTGAGGCTATGAAGGCCCCCACAGAAGAATTTCAGCTGGGTCGATTTCTGCACTTCCTACAGTCAGGAGTGACTATGGGCCTAAAATTGTGATCCATTAAAGTCCAGATTTCAGCCCTGTCTATTTTCTTTAAAAAAGAACTGGCTTCACTGCCTGAAGTTCAGACGTTTGTTAAGGGAGTGCTGCATATTCAGCCCCCTTTTGTGCCCCCAGTGGCACCTTGGGATCTCAACGTTGTGTTGGATTTCCTAAAATCACATTGGTTTGAGCCACTTCAGACCGTGGAGTTGAAATATCTCACATGGAAAGTGGTCATGCTTTTGTCCTTGGCTTCGGCTAGGCATGTGTCAGAATTGGCGGCTTTGTCATGTAAAAGCCCCTATCTGATCTTCCATATGGATAGGGCAGAATTGAGGACTCGTCCCCAATTTCTCCCAAAGGTGGTATCATCGTTTCATTTGAACCAACCTATTGTGGTGCCTGCGGCTACTCGGGACTTGGAGGCTTCCAAGTTGCTGGACGTAGTCCGGGACCTGAAAATCTATGTTTCCAGGACGGCTAGAGTCAGAAAGATTGACTCGCTGTTTATCCTGCATGCACCCAACAAGTTGGGTGCTCCTGCTTCTAAGCAGACTATTGCTCGCTGGATCTGCTCCACGATTCAACTTGCACATTCTGCGGCTGGACTGCCGCATCCTAAATCAGTCAAAGCCCATTCCACGAGGAAGGTGGGCTCTTCTTGGGCGGCTGCCCGAGGGGTCTCGGCTTTACAACTTTGCCGAGCTGCTACCTGGTCGGGATCAAACACGTTTGCAAAATTCTACAAGTTTGATACCCTGGCTGAGGAGGACCTTGAGTTTGCTCATTCGGTGCTGCAGAGTCATCCGCACTCTCCCGCCCGTTAGGGAGCTTTGGTATAATCCCCATGGTCCTTACGGAGTTCCCAGCATCCACTAGGACGTCAGAGAAAATAAGAATTTACTCACCGGTAATTCTATTTCTCGTAGTCCGTAGTGGATGCTGGGCGCCCATCCCAAGTGCGGATTGTCTGCAATACTTGTATATAGTTATTGCCTAACTAAAGGGTTATTGTTATGAGCCATCTGTTCGTGAGGCTCAGTTGTTATTCATACTGTTAACTGGGTATAGTATCACAAGTTGTACGGTGTGATTGGTGTGGCTGGTATGAGTCTTACCCGGGATTCCAAATCCTTTCCTTATTGTGTCAGCTCTTCCGGGCACAGTTTCCCTAACTGAGGTATGGAGGAGGGGCATAGAGGGAGGAGCCAGTGCACACCAGTAGTCCTAATTCTTTCTTAGAGTGCCCAGTCTCCTGCGGAGCCCGTCTATCCCCCATGGTCCTTACGGAGTACCCAGCATCCACTACGGACTACGAGAAATAGAATTACCGGTGAGTAAATTCTTATTTTTTATGTGTCTCCTTTATGTTTTGATTTTATGGTAATAAATAGTTGTTTTAAGTATTACTGGCAATTTTTACCTTATTTATTGACACCGTGGTCGCTACTCATCCCTCAGCTCCTCCTTTCTCCTACATTTTTTATCAGGGTTTTACCACCCCTGCATTTATTGAGGGTAACAGCAGACGCCCCGTTAGCAGCACAGGGGAGTGTCATATTGACTAGCCATTCCCAAACAACATATCTGTTTTATCTCACATGTGGCGCAGTATTAATCCTTGCTTTTATATATATATATATTTTCATTTTTTTTTTCATTGTCACTTATGTTAAATCACACCATTCTTTGCAGTCATATCCTGGTGTAGAGCTCATGACCTGTTACACTGGTAGAGTGCAGATTCTAACTATATGAAGCTACTTGTTTGGAATTGTTAGTTCAAAACTATTGCATCTAGGCAGATATATGTAGTGTGCAGCCACACATTACATAGCTCTGCTCATTCACTCACAATTATTTCTCTAACAATTATCTTAGAAAGTGTCATACCAGGATTAGAACCCATGACCTATTACACTGGAAGCAGACACCTTACTGATGGAGCTAATTGCTCCTGTATAGGAAGTGTGAGAATTCTGTATGAAGTTACTTGTAATTGTCGGAGAAGTAACTTCATATAGTTAGAATTCTTATGCGGCCTATACAGGAGCAAATAGCTTCATCAATAAGGTGTCTGCATCCAGTGTAATAGGTCATGGGTTCTAATCTAATCTAAGCAGGGAGGAAGAGATAGCGGCAGCTCTCAATTCACTTAATTGAGTGGTGTTGCTAAATACACGGAACGGGGGGAGAGGTGCCCCCCTACAGGGCAGGAGCCCGGCGGCAGCTGACTCCGTTGCCTCCCACAGTTACGCCTCTGTCACTGGTCAAGCGTATTAAGCCATTGTTTCAGGACAAGCCAGTCATTGGAGGAACTATCAGAGAAAGTCAGTTTACCATCGGCCGTCTACATCGATGGTGCCATTGGTACCTCACATCAATGGGCAGGAAACCATTAATGGAAAACTTATCAATTGTTTGAACCATCAATGGGCATCAATGTGCACATGTGGGAATATGTGAATGCGGCAGACTAATCAGAGAAAGAGTGTGGGGATATGCGGGGTATAATGGGGGTGGGGCTAAGTGCCATGTAATGGGAAAAGAAAAAAAAACATCATTGCATCAGAGCACTGCCATCGATGGTGAAGAATCATCGGCTCTCTTCTATTGATAGCAAAATTATTTTTCATCGGTGGCAAAGTATTGATGGTTGCCAACCATCGATGCCAGTGCTTAGCACAATTCTCAGGCGCAGCTTCCACAAATGAATGTTGCACCTCGCACAAGGAGGCAGAATTTTGTGCATTGTGCTAAAGCTTCATTGTTGTGTTTCATCATCTTTTCTAAGTAGTGCATTTATACTTTTTAACGTTCAAATAAATGTGTTATAGGAGTGTCGCAGGCGCGTTACTGAACTGGTTGCAAACTCAGACGCTAAGCCGTTCACGTTGGCGGAGAATCTGCACCTAGCATGGGGCTGGTGCAGTTCCCACGGTGCGCCAAAGCGGGATTTGTGCGTCTAAATATGCTGAAAGTGGGTGTGTCAGTGCCTGTACATTATACCTCCCAACTTTATTGAATAGCCGATCGTAACCAAAGCAAAGGGGCGTGGCTCCATTATAAATGCCGTTCCCGCGAGCCGTGCCCCCATTCTCACCACGCTGGGGGGCATGCCCAGTTTCTCCAGTGAATAGAAGCTGCATACATGTGCACTGCATCTATTCATCCTTTGCTCTGCTAAGCAGAGCAGCAGGTGAGAGGGGGCCTCCCAACCTCCCCCACCACCACCGGACACTGCGGCCAGTAAGTGGGACATTGCCTAAAAAGTGGGACTGTCCCGTCAAAATCTATTGATTTAAAGGGACAGTATGATTTGAAGGGAGGTATGATACATGCAGACGCACCGCTGTTCACAAGGGGAGGGCTTGTAGAAGCTGTACTCCTTTTCCGACCGTAACCGTGTTGTCTACGGAGCAACGATGACTTCGTCATAATGCGGAAATCTAGGATATGGTAAGTATAAACTGAGGGGCAAGCTGCACAGGTGTGGCGTAAGGTAAGTGCATGATGACATCACTATGCATCCGTCGGGAATAAAACTGTTCTTGTTGTATCAGATCTTTCCAGTAACTAAGACCTGTGTCCAGTAATCCGTGTACAGCCAGCTTGCAGCACATGGCAATTATTTGGGTGATGTGTTATCATTTTAGGAGTCTGCCTCAGTGCTTTGATAAATGCGGTCTCATGCAATAATTGGCACACAGCTTGGCACAAACCTATACCAGATTTATCATAGAACAAACATTTGGCTTCATCAAAGGTCAGCTTAATTGTCTAGACCAGATTATAGGAGCCCTCATGTATGCGCCCAAGATAATAATTGCTCTCTGTGTCACCTGGCGTAGTATAACCATTTACCCTGGGCAGCCTACACAGGACATGCAGGGTGGTCTGTCTGTGTGCAAGTATCAAGCCCAGTTACCAACTGCACTTGCTAATAACTCTCATTAATGTATAAGGAAGTGGGGTCATTAGGTCAACCACTATTGGTCAACATGCATTATGTCGACGTGTGCATTATGTCGCCGTGGGCATTATGCCGACGTGGTCACTAGGTCTTCACATGAAACGGTCGACATAAGTTTTTCATAATTTTCTTAATTTTTTTGAGCTTCTCCATACTTTATGATCTATGCGGACAATGATTGGGAATAGTAACCTGTTCGAAACATGGCAAGGAGACACGGTGCACTAATTGGGGTTCCCGGTCACTTTATGAACAAAATGACACCACAAACCCCCCAAAAAAACTCATGTCTACCTTTTCCGTGTCGACCTGATGACCTTTATTGGTCGACAGGCAGAAGGTTGATACCTGGAAAAGTAAGCCTCATTTGAACCACGTAATGCAGTTTGGAACCTTCTGTGCTACAAGCTGTCGGGGAAAGACTTTATAAGTTTGTCCTCTTGTCAGGAGAAAAGTTCTGTGTGACCATTAGAAATCAGGAAACTCAGCTATGATTGTCTCCTTTACACCTCTTTATCGTATTTACAGTTCTGCAGCAGCTTGCAAAATAAATTGGGGTGTTTTAAGAAATTACTGGGCTTGCGTGTACTATTAGTGCTCCCCCATTATTCCACTGTCACCTACTCTGTACTTAGCAAGGAAGGCCCAAGTCCGGCTATCACCTGTTGGTTGTGGCTAAAACCAAGTTGGAGACAGGAACTCTGATGTCTCCAGGGGGAGGAGCATGGCTGAAACAAGGTACCGGATATGTACCCTCGCTGACTCGCCACGGTTCGGACTAGGTGGTTTGCTTAGCTTCGCTCGCCATCAGGTTACTAAAGGGAGTAGTTGATGTCGTGGATATTGAAACAACTGACCCCTGACGTCAGAGGTTCCATCTCCAACTTGGTTCTAGCATATACCATCACCTGGTATAAACATGCACTTTGCTGGAAATCTATTTGCTCTAGTACAAACCAACCTTGATTACATTAGCAATGGATGTCGGACTACGCTTTGGATAAATGAGGACCATCTAGGATGAAAAAGAGCAGGGGCAGCATCAGTGCATAGCGCGATGAAGTGAACAATAGATTTTTCCCCAGGAATTAAATATTGTGTTCAATAATGAGACAGTATTTCCTTAAGTGCTGTAATGTTCAACTCTTATGCAGCTGAGGCCCTGAAATGTGCAGGGCACACGGCTCATACCAATAAAGGAATGGGAAACAGAGTCAGATAGGCTATTTTACTCATCATTTGGGATGAATCATCATTACTGTGATTACTTCATTTAATTTTAAATGTTAATGATGTGTACACCATCCCGGGGTCACTATCCCAGGACATTCTTTTTAAACTATTAATCATTGGCAGTGACTGTTCACTAAGAAAAACAAATACGCTTTAATTCATTGCCACGTATTTGGCAAGGCCAGTCAGTATATGTGGAATACAGATTGCGAAATACAAAGTCAAACTGTATTTCTCCCTCAGTGGCTTTTGTATAATCAGAAGGGAAATGCTGTATGATTTTCATGCCTCTGCCATATCAGTAAAATCCCTGCAGTAGGAGTCAACTATATCATTTTCCAAAATTAAATCATAACTAGCTACATATGGGAATTTATTTCCATCGATTTCCAAATCCTTTAAGCCAAGATTTCTTCTCCTGTAATAAAGCGGCAGCACAAGGAGGAATTGGATAATCAGTGTAATGAATTCGCGTTTGATGGGAGCTGACATAGAGGCTTCTTGTGGATAAAGCTGTTTGCTATCGGTAGTGACACCTGCGGTACATGTTCTGCATACCAGCTTTTCATTTTGTCATAGCCGGGTAAAATATGTTTTCTGGCCATGGCGTTTATTTATGCCTGTAATAAATGCACTTTCAGGAAAATTGATAATTCACTTAAAGTTTATCTTGAATGAAAGGAAAAGGGTTTCGCTTTAACTGTTTCCCGCCCAGAGGCGACTTCAGCTGTAGCGTCCACAGTAATTCTCATGTTACTGTATATTGGGAGCTGGGACGCCAACTGAGGCCCTCATTCCGAGTTGTTCGCTCGGTAAAAATCTTCGCATCGCAGCGATTTTCCGCTTAATGCGCATGCGCAATGTCCGCACTGCGACTGCGCCAAGTAAATTTGCTATGCACTTAGTAATTTTACTCACGGCTTTTTCATCGGTCTGGCGATCGTAATGTGATTGACAGGAAGTGGGTGTTTCTGGGCGGAAACAGGCCGTTTTATGGGCGTGTGGGAAAAAACGCTACCGTTTCCGGAAAAAACGCAGGAGTGGCCGGAGAAACGGAGGAGTGTCTGGGCGAACGCTGGGAGTGTTTGTGACGTCAAACCAGGAACGACAAGCACTGAAATGATCGCAGATGCCGAGTAAGTCTGAAGCTACTCAGAAACTGCTACGAGGTGTGTAATCGCAATATTGCGAATACATCGTTCGCAATTTTAGGATGCTAAGATTCACTCCCAGTAGGCGGCGGCTTAGCGTGAGCAACTCTGCTAAAATCGCCTTGCGAGCGAACAACTCGGAATGACCTCCTGAGTTTTATTTATTTATTAAGGGACTTGGATGTTTTTTTAATTGTATCATATTAAATTAAACACATGCATTTTGGGTTAATTTACAGTTAGGTGTGAACAGGGACGGACTGGTGCTGTGAAGCAGCCCTGGCATGACAAGGGGGCGTGGTCATGGATGTGGAGGAGTAACCACAAATGAAGATGGCTGAAGGGGCCGCATCCGCGGGTCCATGGGGCACAATACGAGTCTCGGGGCCTGGCCTTGCGGCACTCCAACATCTGTACGCCGGGTGGCTGGGCGTCCGAGCAGAGCATCGGAAGGCTTTGCTGCTCAGCCAGAACCGCTCTCATTGCTGCTGAAGTGGCCCATCAAGCCATCAGCCCTTCTGGCATTCAGAAGTTCAATAATAGCCCACTGATCTGTGACCGACCCTGCATCCTTGAACGCACATGTGCCGCAACGGTCTTGCGGCAGAAGTCACAGTGAGGGCTTATTCGCGAGTGATTGCCAGTCAGGGGCTGTTTGTGGGAAGTGGCGACTCAAACGCAGGCATGTCACGACCTGGTCTGCCTGGGACTGCAATCCCGTATGCAGACACAAAGACTCCTGCATCTTACTTCCATGGCCACGCGGCACGATCATAGGCTCCTCTGTGATTTGTCTCTAGAGCAGTGGTTCTCAAACTCGGTCCTCAGGACCCCACGCAGTGCATGTTTTGCAGGTCACCCAGCAGGTGCACAGGTGTATTAATTACTCACTGACACATTTTAAAACATCCACAGGTGGAGCTAATTATTTCACTTGTGATTCTGTGAGGAGACCTGCAAATCATGCACTGTGTGGGGTCCTGAGGACCGAGTTTGAGAACCTGTGCTCTAGAGATATCACTAATTGACAGAGCTAGGTAATCTGCATTGTCATACAGCACAGGACTGGTTAAGTGCACAGTTTCCTATTTAAATGCAGCCTAACTGCGTCTCGTGGATATTTTCCATTGTGTTTTAATTCCAAGATATAAAGTGGATTATCCGAGTGAGAAATAATAAATCAAACTGAAACCTTTAATATCTGAAAGCATATTTATAAACTTTAATTGTGTTATTAGATTAGACATAACTTAAAGCATTAAGTCACTGACGCTTTGCCTGTAGGAGGAACCGCGAGGCAGCTGTGAGAATCCTCCGTGAACTCTGCAGAATAATTAATTCGGTTGCACACGGTTACCAAAGACGCTGCTATTTTCAGTGCCTTCCTGTTTCCAAACCGCTCATTAATCATTTTAGATAATATTAATAATATAGACCAGTAAGTTCAGATATGAAACGGACTTTCTCATATTTATATGACTGTGATATTGGGACTGTATTACCAGACTTAAAGCTGTACTGCCACCTACCTGCCACTATCAGGTACAGCAGGGGCTGCCCTGTACAGCCGTTTTATCCGGGGCTCCTCCATTCGTTGCAGAGCCCAGCCTGAAAACTGGGGTGGAGTTGTGACTGGGAAGACCAATGACAAGCTGCAACCAATAGATTGTGGAGTGTGATTGGTCCCCCTGCACAGCCCCTCCTCCAAACTTTCAATGGAAGTTTGGAGAGCCAAAAATCGGTAAAAACCATAAAAAAAAGGTACTCTACCTGCTAAAAAGGTCCAGTTGGAGGGTATGCGATGGACATAGCTTTATCGATTTCTCTGACAGACACCTTCCTGAAGGTGGTAGAGCCGCTTTAAAATAACAGGAAAATATTTAGAATTTTTTGTTCGAGCTTTGTTTTCTATGATATCCTCCAAATCCACATGTCCATTTTTATGTATACATTCTTGGTAGTGCTCTCTTTAGTTTTCTACTATGTATTCATTTTGTTGTTGTTGTTGTGATGCTTTTATATGGTGAGAGGTCAAAAACAATATTATTCTAAAAACAATTGGGGGGGAATTCAATTGGGAGTGAGGCAGTGGCGTAAGTTCGTCCCAGTTGCCCGGAGGCAAGAAAAACATCGGTGCCCCCATATTTCCTATATTAAGATAAATATGTGTGTGCGTGTGTGCGTGTGTGCGTGTGTGCGTGTGTGTGTGTGTGTGTGTGTGTGTGTGTGTGTGTGTGTGTGTGTATGGAGTGTTCTGAAAAAAATGTATATACTGTATTTATACATTTAATTGTCTTTTATTTTAAATCACACATTTCTTAGCAGTCATACCCAGGATTAGAACCCATGACCTGTTACACTAACAGCAGACACTTTACTGATGGATTTATTTGCTCCTATAGAGGAAGCATGAGAATTCTAACTATATGAAGTTACGTGTAATTGTCAGAGAAGTATCTTCATATAGTTAAAATTCTCATATTTTCTATACAGGAGCAAACCGCCGCTTCATCAGTAAGGTGTCTGCTTCCAGTGTAATAGGTTGTGGTTTGTAATCCTGGGTATGACACTTGTAAAATGTGTATCTACAGTATAATAAAAAGGGTGTGATTTGTAAGGTGCAGGGACCAGTGAGGAAGTCGGCCACTGAAAAGACAGTGACAGCTATCAATTAACTTACTTCAATGGTGTCACAGAATGGAAAGAGAGGTGCCCCCCTTCAGAGCAGGAGCCCGGCGGCAGATGACTCCGTTGCCTCCCAGAGTTCTGCCTCTGGAGTGAGGTTAAGTGAGGTAAAAAAAACTCACGTACCTTGCACCCAATTTTGTATTACCACAGGTATGTGCTCTCCTGATACGCGTGGTATCAAATTTAAAGAAATTGTTGCATGGTTTTCAAGACTGAAACCCTGTGACACGTCAATCTTCTTACTGGTCAGGGGACTGCTGGGAGTCTCGGGGGCTGTTTGGAGGCGTAGGGGTGCATGGAAGGCGCAAGGGCTGCAGATGTAGTTCTCCCAGCAGCCGACGTGGGGGAATACACTACACGGGGAGGTGTCACACACATTTCAGGGGTCAGTCACACACACTCACACACACTCACAAACACACGCTACATACTCTCTGCTGCTGCAGTAGACCCGGCTCCCAGCGCTGAATGCAGAAGACACCTCTTTGGTAGGTGAGTAATTACATACTGTGGGGCCTATTTACTAAGCCTTGGATGGAGGTAAAGTGGACGGAGGTAAAATAGGATTTTAATTACCTACCGGTAAATCCTTTTCTCATAGTCCGTAGGGGATACTGGGAATCCATTTAGTACCATGGGGTATAGACAGGTCCACTAGGAGCCATGGGCACTTTAAGAAATTTATAGTGTGTGCTGGCTCCTCCCTCTATGCCCCTCCTACCAGGCTCAGTTTAGAAAATGTGCCCGGAGGAGATAGACATACTTAGAGAGAAGGAAACAGATAAGAACAGTGGTGAGATTTCGAACCAGCACACTCATAACAAGAGGACAGCCATGCTAAGCTAACCAGAACGTGAAAACAAGAATAGATACAGCTGAACCAAACAACAGTTCACAAGTAACTTGGCAGGAAGAACAAAGCACCGGACGGGCGCCCAGTATCCACCATGGACTACGAGAAAAGGATTTACCAATAGGTAATTAAAATCCTATTTTCTCTAACGTCCTAGAGGATGCTGGGACTCCATAAGGACCATGGGGAATAGACGGGCTCCGCAGGAGACATGGGCACTTTAAGAAAGACTTTGGGTGTGCACTGGCTCCTCCCTCTATGCCCCTCCTCCAGACCTCAGTTTGAGACTGTGCCCAGAGGAGATGGGTGCACTGCAGGGAGCTCTCCTGAGTTTCCTGCTAAGAAAGTATATTTGTTAGGTTTTTTATTTTCAGGGAGCACTGCTGGCAACAGACTCGTTGCATCGAGGGACTGAGGGGAGAGAAGGGGGAGAGAAGCAGACCTACTTTAATGATAGGCTCTGCTTCCTAGGCTACTGGACACCATTAGCTAGAGGGAGTCGGAACACAGGTTCGCCCTGGACGTTCGTCCCAGAGCCGCGCCGCCGTCCTCCTCACAGAGCCAGAAGAAAGAAGCCGGGTGAGTATGAGAAGAAAGAAGGCTTCAAAAGGCGGCAGAAGACTTCATTGATCTTCACTGAGGTAACGCACAGCACTGCAGCTGTGCGCCATTGCTCCCATACACCTCACAAACGGCAGTCACTGTAAGGGTGCAGGGCGCAGGGGGGGCGCCCTGGGCAGCAATATAAACCTCTTATTTGGCAAATGAGAGCATATATACAGCTGGACACTGTATATATGCATGAGCCCCCGCCAATTTTACACTTTTAGCGGGACTGAAGCCCGCCGCCAAGGGGGCGGGGCTTCTCCCTCAGCACTCACCAGCGCCATGTTTTTCTCCACAGCACCGCTGAGAGGAAGCTCCCCGTACTCTCCCCTGCTTATACCACGGTAGAAAAGAGGGTTTTAAAGAAGAGGGGGGGCACATAACTCGGCGCAGATAATAATAACAGCGCTACGGGGTAAACATTAAATTGCTGTGTTTTTCCTGGGTCATATTGTGCTGGGGTGTGTGCTGGCATACTCTCTCTGTCTCTCCAAAGGGCCTTGTGGGGGAACTGTCTTCAGAAGAGCATTCCCTGAGTGTGTGGTGTGTCGGTACGTGTGTGTCGACATGTCGATGAGCGGGTTCGGTTTCTCTGAATCCGAACCCGCACGAACTTCATGTTTTTTTCACGGGTCCGAGCAGACTCGGATCCTCCCGCCTTGCTCGGTTAACCCGAGCGCGCCCGAACGTCATCATGACGCTGTCGGATTCTCGCGAGACTCGGATTCTATATAAGGAGCCGCGCGTCGCCGCCATTTTCACACGTGCATTGAGATTGATAGGGAGAGGACGTGGCTGGCGTCCTCTCCATTTAGATTAGGGTTGAGAGAGAGAGAGAGAGATTGACCTGAGGCTGTGATACTGTAGAAGAGAGTGCAGAGTTTAGTGACTGACGACCACAGTGACCACCAGACAGTGCAGTTGTTTGTTTTATTTAATATATCCGTTCTCTGCCTGAAAAAAACGATACACACAGTGACTCAGTCACATACCATATCTGTGTGCACTGCTCAGCCCAGTGTGCTGCATCAATGTATATATATATCTGACTGTGCTCAGCTCACACAGCTTATAATTGTGGGGGAGACTGGGGAGCACTGCAGTGCCAGTTATAGGTTATAGCAGGAGCCAGGAGTACATAATATTATATTAAAATTAAACAGTGCACACTTTTGCTGCAGGAGTGCCACTGCCAGTGTGACTAGTGACCAGTGACCTGACCACCAGTATATATAATATTAGTAGTATACTATCTCTTTATCAACCAGTCTATATTAGCAGCAGACACAGTACAGTGCGGTAGTTCACGGCTGTGGCTACCTCTGTGTCGGCACTCGGCAGCCCGTCCATAATTGTATATACCACCTAACCGTGGTTTTTTTTTTCTTTCTTTATAGTCATACTAGTTACGAGTATACTATCTCTTTATCAACCAGTCTATATTAGCAGCAGACACAGTACAGTGCGGTAGTTCACGGCTGTGGCTACCTCTGTGTCGGCACTCGGCAGCCCGTCCATAATTGTATATACCACCTAACCGTGGTTTTTTTTTCTTTCTTTATACATACATACTAGTTACGAGTATACTATCTCTTTATCAACCAGTCTATATTAGCAGCAGACACAGTACAGTGCGGTAGTTCACGGCTGTGGCTACCTCTGTGTCGGCACTCGGCAGCCCGTCCATAATTGTATATACCACCTAACCGTGGTTTTTTTTTCTTTCTTTATACATACATACTAGTTACGAGTATACTATCTCTTTATCAACCAGTCTATATTAGCAGCAGACACAGTACAGTGCGGTAGTTCACGGCTGTGGCTACCTCTGTGTCGGCACTCGGCAGCCCGTCCATAATTGTATATACCACCTAACCGTGGTTTTTCTTTCTTTCTTTATACATACATACTAGTTACGAGTATACTATCTCTTTATCAACCAGTCTATATATTAGCAGCAGACACAGTACAGTGCGGTAGTTCACGGCTGTGGCTACCTCTGTGTCGGCACTCGGCAGCCCGTCCATAATTGTATATACCACCTAACCGTGGTTTTTTTTTCTTTCTTTATACATACATACTAGTTACGAGTATACTATCTCTTTATCAACCAGTCTATATTAGCAGCAGACACAGTACAGTGCGGTAGTTCACGGCTGTGGCTACCTCTGTGTCGGCACTCGGCAGCCCGTCCATAATTGTATATACCACCTAACCGTGGTTTTTTTTTCTTTCTTTATACATACATACTAGTTACGAGTATACTATCTCTTTATCAACCAGTCTATATTAGCAGCAGACACAGTACAGTGCGGTAGTTCACGGCTGTGGCTACCTCTGTGTCGGCACTCGGCAGCCCGTCCATAATTGTATATACCACCTAACCGTGGTTTTTTTTTCTTTCTTTATACATACATACTAGTTACAAGTATATACTATCTCTTTATCAACCAGTCTATATATTAGCAGCAGACACAGTACAGTGCGGTAGTTCACGGCTGTGGCTACCTCTGTGTCGGCACTCGGCAGCCCGTCCATAATTGTATATACCACCTAACCGTGGTTTGTTTTTTTTTCTTTCTTTATAGTCATACTAGTTACGAGTATACTATCTCTTTATCAACCAGTCTATATTAGCAGCAGACACAGTACAGTGCGGTAGTTCACGGCTGTGGCTACCTCTGTGTCGGCACTCGGCAGCCCGTCCATAATTGTATATACCACCTAACCGTGGTTTTTTTTTCTTTCTTTATACATACATACTAGTTACGAGTATACTATCTCTTTATCAACCAGTCTATATTAGCAGCAGACACAGTACAGTGCGGTAGTTCACGGCTGTGGCTACCTCTGTGTCGGCACTCGGCAGCCCGTCCATAATTGTATATACCACCTAACCGTGTTTTTTTTTTCTTTCTTTATACATACATACTAGTTACGAGTATACTATCTCTTTATCAACCAGTCTATATATTAGCAGCAGACACAGTACAGTGCGGTAGTTCACGGCTGTGGCTACCTCTGTGTCGGCACTCGGCAGCCCGTCCATAATTGTATATACCACCTAACCGTGGTTTTTTTTTCTTTCTTTATACATACATACTAGTTACGAGTATACTATCTCTTTATCAACCAGTCTATATATTAGCAGCAGACACAGTACAGTGCGGTAGTTCACGGCTGTGGCTACCTCTGTGTCGGCACTCGGCAGCCCGTCCATAATTGTATATACCACCTAACCGTGGTTTTTTTTTCTTTCTTTATACATACATACTAGTTACGAGTATACTATCTCTTTATCAACCAGTCTATATTAGCAGCAGACACAGTACAGTGCGGTAGTTCACGGCTGTGGCTACCTCTGTGTCGGCACTCGGCAGCCCGTCCATAATTGTATATACCACCTAACCGTGTTTTTTTTTTCTTTCTTTATACATACATACTAGTTACGAGTATACTATCTCTTTATCAACCAGTCTATATATTAGCAGCAGACACAGTACAGTGCGGTAGTTCACGGCTGTGGCTACCTCTGTGTCGGCACTCGGCAGCCCGTCCATAATTGTATATACCACCTAACCGTGGTTTTTCTTTCTTTCTTTATACATACATACTAGTTACGAGTATACTATCTCTTTATCAACCAGTCTATATTAGCAGCAGACACAGTACAGTACGGTAGTTCACGGCTGTGGCTACCTCTGTGTCTGCACTCGGCAGGCAGTCCATAATTGTATACTAGTATCCATCTCCATTGTTTACCTGAGGTGCCTTTTAGTTGTGCCTATTAAAATATGGAGAACAAAAATGTTGAGGTTCCAAAATTAGGGAAAGATCAAGATCCACTTCCACCTCGTGCTGAAGCTGCTGCCACTAGTCATGGCCGAGACGATGAAATGCCAGCAACGTCGTCTGCCAAGGCCGATGCCCAATGTCATAGTACAGAGCATGTCAAATCCAAAACACCAAATATCAGAAAAAAAAGGACTCCAAAACCTAAAATAAAATTGTCGGAGGAGAAGCGTAAACTTGCCAATATGCCATTTACGACACGGAGTGGCAAGGAACGGCTGAGGCCCTGGCCTATGTTCATGGCTAGTGGTTCAGCTTCACATGAGGATGGAAGCACTCAGCCTCTCGCTAGAAAAATGAAAAGACTCAAGCTGGCAAAAGCAGCACAGCAAAGAACTGTGCATTCTTCGAAATCCCAAATCCACAAGGAGAGTCCAATTGTGTCGGTTGCGATGCCTGACCTTCCCAACACTGGACGTGAAGAGCATGCGCCTTCCACCATTTGCACGCCCCCTGCAAGTGCTGGAAGGAGCACCCGCAGTCCAGTTCCTGATAGTCAGATTGAAGATGTCAGTGTTGAAGTACACCAGGATGAGGAGGATATGGGTGTTGCTGGCGCTGGGGAGGAAATTGACCAGGAGGATTCTGATGGTGAGGTGGTTTGTTTAAGTCAGGCACCCGGGGAGACACCTGTTGTCCGTGGGAGGAATATGGCCGTTGACATGCCAGGTGAAAATACCCAAAAAATCAGCTCTTCGGTGTGGAGGTATTTCACCAGAAATGCGGACAACAGGTGTCAAGCCGTGTGTTCCCTTTGTCAAGCTGTAATAAGTAGGGGTAAGGACGTTAACCACCTCGGAACATCCTCCCTTATACGTCACCTGCAGCGCATTCATAATAAGTCAGTGACAAGTTCAAAAACTTTGGGTGACAGCGGAAGCAGTCCACTGACCAGTAAATCCCTTCCTCTTGTAACCAAGCTCACGCAAACCACCCCACCAACTCCCTCAGTGTCAATTTCCTCCTTCCCCAGGAATGCCAATAGTCCTGCAGGCCATGTCACTGGCAATTCTGACGAGTCCTCTCCTGCCTGGGATTCCTCCGATGCATCCTTGCGTGTAACGCCTACTGCTGCTGGCGCTGCTGTTGTTGCCGCTGGGAGTCGATGGTCATCCCAGAGGGGAAGTCGTAAGCCCACTTGTACTACTTCCAGTAAGCAATTGACTGTTCAACAGTCCTTTGCGAGGAAGATGAAATATCACAGCAGTCATCCTACTGCAAAGCGGATAACTGAGGCCTTGACAACTATGTTGGTGTTAGACGTGCGTCCGGTATCCGCCGTTAGTTCACAGGGAACTAGACAATTTATTGAGGCAGTGTGCCCCCGTTACCAAATACCATCTAGGTTCCACTTCTCTAGGCAGGCGATACCGAGAATGTACACGGACGTCAGAAAAAGACTCACCAGTGTCCTAAAAAATGCAGTTGTACCCAATGTCCACTTAACCACGGACATGTGGACAAGTGGAGCAGGGCAGGGTCAGGACTATGTGACTGTGACAGCCCACTGGGTAGATGTATGGACTCCCGCCGCAAGAACAGCAGCGGCGGCACCAGTAGCAGCATCTCGCAAACGCCAACTCTTTCCTAGGCAGGCTACGCTTTGTATCACCGCTTTCCAGAATACGCACACAGCTGAAAACCTCTTACGGCAACTGAGGAAGATCATCGCGGAATGGCTTACCCCAATTGGACTCTCCTGTGGATTTGTGGCATCGGACAACGCCAGCAATATTGTGTGTGCATTAAATATGGGCAAATTCCAGCACGTCCCATGTTTTGCACATACCTTGAATTTGGTGGTGCAGAATTTTTTAAAAAACGACAGGGGCGTGCAAGAGATGCTGTCGGTGGCCAGAAGAATTGCGGGACACTTTCGGCGTACAGGCACCACGTACAGAAGACTGGAGCACCACCAAAAACTACTGAACCTGCCCTGCCATCATCTGAAGCAAGAAGTGGTAACGAGGTGGAATTCAACCCTCTATATGCTTCAGAGGTTGGAGGAGCAGCAAAAGGCCATTCAAGCCTATACAATTGAGCACGATATAGTAGGTGGAATGCACCTGTCTCAAGCGCAGTGGAGAATGATTTCAACGTTGTGCAAGGTTCTGATGCCCTTTGAACTTGCCACACGTGAAGTCAGTTCAGACACTGCCAGCCTGAGTCAGGTCATTCCCCTCATCAGGCTTTTGCAGAAGAAGCTGGAGACATTGAAGGAGGAGCTAACACGGAGCGATTCCGCTAGGCATGTGGGACTTGTGGATGGAGCCCTTAATTCGCTTAACAAGGATTCACGGGTGGTCAATCTGTTGAAATCAGAGCACTACATTTTGGCCACCGTGCTCGATCCTAGATTTAAAGCCTACCTTGGATCTCTCTTTCCGGCAGACACAAGTCTGCTGGGGTTGAAAGACCTGCTGGTGACAAAATTGTCAAGTCAAGCGGAACGCGACCTGTCAACATCTCCTCCTTCACATTCTCCCGCAACTGGGGGTGCGAGGAAAAGGCTCAGAATTCCGAGCCCACCCGCTGGCGGTGATGCAGGGCAGTCTGGAGCGACTGCTGATGCTGACATCTGGTCCGGACTGAAGGACCTGACAACGATTACGGACATGTCGTCTACTGTCACTGCATATGATTCTCTCAACATTGATAGAATGGTGGAGGATTATATGAGTGACCGCATCCAAGTAGGCACGTCACACAGTCCGTACTTATACTGGCAGGAAAAAGAGGCAATTTGGAGGCCCTTGCACAAACTGGCTTTATTCTACCTAAGTTGCCCTCCCACAAGTGTGTACTCCGAAAGTGTAAAGTGTGCATGTCCTGTTTTGTTTATACAACATAAGGGTGGGTGGGAGGGCCCAAGGACAATTCCATCTTGCACCTCTTTTTTCTTTTCTTTTTCTTTGCATCATGTGCTGATTGGGGAGGGTTTTTTGGAAGGGACATCCTGCGTGACACTGCAGTGCCACTCCTAAATGGGCCCGGTGTTTGTGTCGGCCACTAGGGTCGCTAATCTTACTCACACAGTCAGCTACCTCATTGCGCCTCTTTTTTTCTTTGCGTCATGTGCTGTTTGGGGAGGGTTTTTTGGAAGGGACATCCTGCGTGACACTGCAGTGCCACTCCTAGATGGGCCCGGTGTTTGTGTCGGCCACTAGGTTCGCTAATCTTACTCACACAGCTACCTCATTGCGCCTCTTTTTTTCTTTGCGTCATGTGCTGTTTGGGGAGGGTTTTTTGGAAGGGACATCCTGCGTGACACTGCAGTGCCACTCCTAGATGGGCCCGGTGTTTGTGTCGGCCACTAGGGTCGCTAATCTTACTCACACAGCTACCTCATTGCGCCTCTTTTTTTCTTTGCGTCATGTGCTGTTTGGGGAGGGTTTTTTGGAAGGGCCATCCTGCGTGACACTGCAGTGCCACTCCTAGATGGGCCCGGTGTTTGTGTCGGCCACTAGGGTCGCTAATCTTACTCACACAGCTACCTCATTGCGCCTCTTTTTTTCTTTGCGTCATGTGCTGTTTGGGGAGGGTTTTTTGGAAGGGACATCCTGCGTGACACTGCAGTGCCACTCCTAGATGGGCCCGGTGTTTGTGTCGGCCACTAGGGTCGCTAATCTTACTCACACAGCTACCTCATTGCGCCTCTTTTTTTCTTTGCGTCATGTGCTGTTTGGGGAGGGTTTTTTGGAAGGGCCATCCTGCGTGACACTGCAGTGCCACTCCTAGATGGGCCCGGTGTTTGTGTCGGCCACTAGGGTCGCTAATCTTACTCACACAGCTACCTCATTGCGCCTCTTTTTTTCTTTGCGTCATGTGCTGTTTGGGGAGGGTTTTTTGGAAGGGACATCCTGCGTGACACTGCAGTGCCACTCCTAGATGGGCCCGGTGTTTGTGTCGGCCACTAGGGTCGCTTATCTTACTCACACAGCGACCTCGGTGCAAATTTTAGGACTAAAAATAATATTGTGAGGTGTGAGGTATTCAGAATAGACTGAAAATGAGTGTAAATTATGGTTTTTGAGGTTAATAATACTTTGGGATCAAAATGACCCCCAAATTCTATGATTTAAGCTGTTTTTTAGTGTTTTTTGAAAAAAACACCCGAATCCAAAACACACCCGAATCCGACAAAAAAAATTCGGTGAGGTTTTGCCAAAACGCGTTCGAACCCAAAACACGGCCGCGGAACCGAACCCAAAACCAAAACACAAAACCCGAAAAATTTCAGGCGCTCATCTCTAGTCTGAGGTAAAGGGCTCTCCTAGGGAAGAGATGGAGCAAATGTGCGTGTGTGTGTGTGGTGTCTCCGTCGACAACGCCGACGCCGGATTGGATATGTGAAATTAAGTGCTAAGATGAATTTATTACACAAAAGATTAGAGAACAGACAGGGAATTTACCCATGTCTGTCCCTATGTCACAGAGACCTTCAGAGTCTCACAACTCTCACTATCCAAAATAATAGACACTGATATCGACACGAAGTCTGACTGCAGTGTCGACTACGATAATGCAAAGTACAGCCAAAACTGGCAGAACAGTATTCAATATATGATTATTGTAATAAAAGATGTTTTGCATATCACTGGTGACTCATCTGTTCCTGACACGAGGGTACACATGTTTAAGGGGAAGAAAGCTGAGGTAAATTTCCCTCCTCTCATGAAGAAAAAGAGCGAGAATCTCCATACAAGAAGCTGCAGCTTCCCAAAAAGAATTCTCAGGGAGTATCCTTTCCCTAAATGGGGCCAGGATACGATGGGAATCTTCCCCTAGGGTGTACAAGGCATTGACACGTTTACCCAAAAAGGTAGCGCTGACTTTACAGCTATCCTCAGGGATCCTGCAGATAGCATGCAGTAAAAGTACTTTGAAGTCCATTTACATACATTCTGGTACACTACTCAGACCGGCGATTGTGTCGGCATGGGTTTATAGCGCTGTAGCAGCGTAGACTGATACCTTATCAGCGGAGATTGAAACCCTAGATAAGGATACCATGTTGTTGTCCCTAGTATATATATATATATATATATATATTTATATGTAAAAGATGTTGTCTTATATATATATAAAAGACATGCCCAAAGAGACGTTAGTCTACTGGGTTCTAGAGTCAACGCTATGTCGATTTCTGCTAGACGTGTCCTGTGGAACATGCAATGGACAGGTGATGCCGACTAAAAGAGGCATATGGAGTTGTTGCCTTACAAGGGTGAGGAATTGTTCGGAGAGGGCCTCTCGGATCTCGTCTCCACGGCTACGGCAGGTAAATAATTTTTTTTGCCATATATTCCCTCACAATCTAAAAAAGCGCCTCATTATCAAATGCAGCCCTTTCGTTCCAATAAAGGCAAGAGAGCTCGTGGATCGTCCTTTCTTGCCAGAGGTAAGGGCAGAGGGAAAAAGCTGCACAACACAGCTAGTTCCCAGGAACAGAAGTCCTCCCCGGCCTCTGCTAAATCCACCGCATGACGCTGGGGCCCCCCTGAGGGAGTCAGCTCCTGTGGGGGCACGTCTTCGACTGTTCAGCCATGTCTGGGTCCACTCACAGGTGGATCCATGGGCAATAGAAATTGTTTCCCAGGGTTACAGGCTGGAATTCGAAGAAGTGCCTCCTCGACGGTTTTTCAAATCGTCCCTCCATGGAAAGGGAGATAGTGTTACCTGCGATTCACAAATTGTGTCTGCAACAAGTGGTGGTAGAGGTTTCCCTGCTTCAAAGAGGGCAGGGGTACTACTCAACTCTGTTTGTGGTTCCGAAACCGGACGGTTCGGTCAGACCCATTTTAAATTTAAAATCCCTGAACCTTTACTTTAAACGGTTCAAGTTCAAGATGGAATCACTCAGGGCGGTCATCGCCAGCCTAGAAGGGGGAGATTTTTTGGTATCTCTGGACATAAAGCATGTCCCCATATATCCTCCTCATCAGGCGTACCTGAGATTTGCGGTACAGGATTGTCATTAGCAATTTCAGACGTTGCCGTTTGGGCTTTCCACGGCCCCGAGAATTTTCACCAAGGTAATGGCGGAAATGATGGTGCTCCTGCGCAAGCAGGGTGTCACAATTATCCAGTACTTGGACGATCTCCTCATAAAAGCGAGATCACGGGAGAAGTTGCTGAGCAGCGTATCACTTTCACAGAATGTGTTACAGCGACACGGCTGGATTCTCAATATTCCAAAGTCGCAGATGAATCCTATAACTCATCTGCCCTTCTTGGGCATGATTCTGGACACAGACCAGAAAAGGGTTTTTCTTCCGAAGGACTCTAGTCATGAACTTGTTGAAACCAAAACAAGTGTCAGTACATCATTGCACTCAAGTTCTGGGAAAGATGGTAGCAACATACGAAGCCAGTCCATAAGGCAGATTCCATGCAAGGGCCTTCCAATGGGACCTATTGGACAAATGGTCCGGGTCGTATCTGCAATTGCATCAGCGGATCACCCCGTTCCCCAGGGCCAGAGTATCTCTCCTGTGGTGGCAAAACAGTGCTCACCTTCTAGAGGGCCGCAGGTTCGGCATTCAGGACTGGATCCTGGTGACCACGGACGCGAGCCTCCGAGGTTGGGGAGCGGTCACACAGGGAAGAAATTTCCAAGGACTTTGGTCAAGTCAAGAGACTTGTCTTCACATCAACATCCTGGAACTAAGGGCCATGACAACGCCCTACGTCAAGCGGAGATCTTACTTCGCAATCGACCAGTTCTGATCCAGTCAGACAACAACACCGCAGTAGCTCATGTAAACCGCTAAGGCGGCACAAGGAGCAGAGTGGCAATGGCAGAAGCCACCAGAGTTCTTCGCTGGGCGGAGAATCATATAAGCGCTCTGTCGGCAGTGTTCATTCCAGGAGTGGACAACTGGGAAGCAGACTTCCTCAGCAGACACGATCTGCATCCGGGAGAGTGGGGACTTCATCAGGAAGTCTTCGCGCAGATTGCAAGTCGGTGGGGACTACCCCAAATAGACATGATGGCATCCCGTCTCAACAAAAAGCTACAAATGAATTGCACCAGGTCAAGAGACCCTCAGGCGGTAGCTGTGGACGCCCTAGTGACACCGTGGGTGTTCCAGTCGGTATATGTGTTTCCTCCTCTTCCTTTCATACCCAAGGTATTGAGGATAATAAGAAAAAGAGGAGTGAGAACAATTCTCATTGTTCCAGATTGGCCACGAAGGACCTGGTATCCGGATCTGCAAGGAATGCTCACAGAAAATCCATGGCCTCTTCCTCTAAGGCAGGACCTGTTACAACAAGGTCCCTGTCTGTTCCAAGGCTTACCGCGGCTGCGTTTGACGGCATGGCGGTTGAACGCCGGATACTAGCGGAAAAGGGTATTCCGGATGAGGTCACTCCTACGCTAATAAAGGCTAGGAAGGACGTGACGTCTAAACATTATAACCGAATATGGCGAAAATATGTTTCTTGGTGTGAGGCCAGGAATGCTCCTACGGAAGAATTCCACCTGGGCCGTTTTCTTCACTTCCTACAAACTGGAGTGAATTTGGGCCTAAAATTAGGCTCCATTAAAAGTTCAGATTTCGGCCTTATCCATTTTCTTTCCAAAAGAATTGGCCTCATTACCTGAAGTACAGACTTTTGTGAAGGGAGTACTGCATATTCAGCATCCTTTTGTACCTCCGGTGACGCCTTGGGACCTTAACGTGGTGTTAAGTTTCCTTAAGTCACATTGGTTTGAACCACTTAAGACAGTGGAGTTGAAATATCTCACCTGGAAGGTGGTCATGTTGTTAGCCTTGGCTTCGGCTAGGCGAATTTCGGAATTGGCGGCTTTATCGCATAAAAGCCCCTATCTGGTTTTCCATATGGATAGAGCGGGATTGCGGACCCGTCCTCAATTCCTGCCTAAGGTGGTCTCATCCTTTCTTATGAACCAACCTATTGTCGTGCCTGTGACTACACGTGACTTGGAGGATTCCGAGTTCCTTGATGTGGTCAGGGCTTTGAAAATTTACGTGGCCAGAACGGCTAGGATCAGAAAAACAGAAGCACTGTTTGTCCTGTATACAGCCAACAAAGTTGGCGGCCCTGCTTCAAAGCAGACTATTGCTCGCTGGATCTGTAACACGATTCAGCAGGCGCATTCTACGGCAGGATTGCCGTTACCGAAATCGGTTAAGGCCCATTCCACTAGGAAGGTGGGTTCTTCTTGGGCGGCTGCCCGAGGGGTCTCGGCATTACAGTTGTGCCGAGCAGCTACTTGGTCGGGGTCTAACACCTTTGCAAAGTTCTATAAGTTTGATACCCTGGCTGAGGAGGACCTCCTGTTTGCTCAATCGGTGCTGCAGAGTCATCCGCACTCTCCCGCCCGTTTGGGAGCTTTGGTATAATCCCCATGGTCCTTACGGAGTCCCAGCATCCTCAAGGACGTTAGAGAAAATAAGATTTTACTTACCGGTAAATCTATTTCTCGTAGTCCGTAGAGGATGCTGGGCGCCTGTCCCAAGTGCGGACTTCTTCTGCAAGACTTGTATATAGTTATTGCTTACTTAAGGGTTATGTTATAGTTTATCGGTTGAACCGAGGCTATGTTGTTGTTCATACGGTTAACTGGGTAGTTTATCACAAGTTATACGGTGTGATTTGTGTGGCTGGTATGGATCTCGCCCTTAGATTTACAAAAATCCTTCCTCGTACTGTCCATCTCCTCTGGGCAGTTTCCCTAACTGAGGTCTGGAGGAGGGGCATAGAGGGAGGAGCCAGTGCACACCCAGAATCCAAAGCTTTCTTAAATTGCCCTATCTCCTGCGGAGCCCGTCTATTCCCCATGGTCCTTGCGGAGTCCCAGCATCCTCTACGGACTACGAGAAATAAATTTACCGGTAAGTAAAATCTTATTTTACGTGAGAGCCTGGAAACGAATGTATCTACAATCGGTGGATTTTCCCATTTTTTCCTATCCTCAGGGGTAAAGGGAAAAGTTGACAGTAACCGCTTAGGGATCTGGAACTTTTTTTCTGGATTAACCCACGGTTGGTCAAACATGGTATTTAGTTCTTTTGACACAGGAAAAGTATCTGAGGATTTTTTCTGTACATTAAAGTAAGATTCCTCACTCTCCTCAGTCACCTTGTCAGGAATATTGAGGACTTCACTGATAGCATCTATGAGCGTTTCAACTCCCTGCAACAGAGTACCCTCCGCTACCACCATGTCCACCACACCTTCCTCCATTTCTGACCCTTCATGATCAGAGTTAGAATGCAGGATCTGGGCTAAAGTACGCTTGTGAACAGACGGCAGAGGACTGAGACGCTGGTCTGAGTACTGAGTCCTTTTGCATAAACTCAGTCATAGACTTTCTTAAGTATTACATCTCTTTCTCATTTCGAAATAATTTAGTAGGGATGGTGGAGATCATCCCCCTAATGAAGTCCAGCCATGCTGGCTCTGCTTGCTTTGTCTGAGAAGGGACACTGCACTGAGTATACACTAGTGAACCCCCAGGAGAAGAGGAACACTGTCTTACATGTAACACACTCCTTGCTTTCTGACATCCTTGCAGCAGAATGGCATACACACAGGAAATAGTTAACAGCACAATTAACCCACAAAGAGCCCTTCAGGAGAGACACAAATGTAGAGAAACCAGCACACGGCGCCCTTATCGCTAGAGTAAGCTTAGCCGGGTTGCAGACTAAGTACCCTAATTGGGGATTCAGTACAATATATAACGCTCCCTCCCTGCTATAATCCCCTGGGACTGCAGAGGGAAACTGGAGGCTTTCCGGAGGAGCTGTGCGTCCCTGCAGTCAGCGTATGTGATGATGCAGTCTGTAAAATGGCGCCTGTGAGCCGCTGGATCCGCTCATAGTGAAGCCCCGCCCCTGCAATGGCGCGCAGTCTTCCCGCTCTTTTTTATACTGGCTGAGGTGATTTTTGTGCCTACAATGGAGTCAGCCCCCTTTTAAATCTGTAATGCCAGTCTGGGTACTGTGTACACATAAAGTGTATTGATACTCAGTGCGCTCCGTTAGAAGCCGTGCGTCCGCACTGTGTACTAATTCTGGAGACCCATCCGCAATATGAAGAGTCCGTGCGTATCTGCACCCTCCTGCCGCCATAATGGTTTAGTACTCACCACTCTTCTTCTGGCTCTGTTAGGGGTGGTGGCGTGCTGCGGGAATGTACGCTCGCCGTGGTGGGGCTTGCGAATAGTTCCCTCAGGAGCTATGTCCTGTCAGCGGGGAACGGGACCATTAACCCTTTTGGAGGTTGGGCCTAAGTCCCATGAAGCAGGCAGTCTGGTGCCATCCAGCACTGCCTGAAAATAACAAACAGCTAAAATAAATGCAGAAAACTCTTCAGGAGCTTCCATAAGCGTGACCAGCTCCTCCGAGCACATTTTCTAAACTGAGTCTGGTAGAAGGGGCATAGAGGGAGGAGCCAGAAAATACTATAAATTTCTTAAAGTGCCCATGGCTCCTAGTGGACCCATCTATACTCCATGGTACTAAATGGATTCCCAGTATACCCAAGGACATAAGAGAAAGGGGATTATTCAGAGATGAACGCAGATGGCTGCATATGCGTTCAGCCGCCATTTTTTTTATCGGAGCGGCTGCGTGTGACGTCATGTAACCGCCCCGAAAATGTTCCAATCCAATCCCCGTTCGCTCTACCCTGCCCCCCAATGCCACATCGCCACCCCAAAAACACCCGAAGCTGTCAGTCACATTGCATTGCATCCATCGGGGAAGTGACTGCAATGTGTGAGTCTGCGCAGCCGCTGTGCATGTGCAGTTTGCCAACACCAGCAAACTGCGCTGGATGCATGACACAACAGCAGCTTAGTCTGAATGACACCCAAAGTCCCAGTCACTCAGCACCTAACTGCCATTGTTACAGGCTGGGTTTGAAAAATGACAATTAGGAGCTGATTGGCTGGTACTTTATCTCCATCCATAGACTCCTAATTCAGCTAATTGGAAACTTCCAATAGTTTAATTAATCCTCAGAGGGGGGAGGGGGTGCCGCCGGTGTGCTACAGCAAGTCCTAGTGATTTTCATTAAATTAAGGATTTTAGGAAAAATCTAACGTTGCCCTGGGGGTGTAAGAATAAAGAGACAGTGATTTTCGCACCATCCTATCGCTGACCGGCAATCCCCATTGCTGCGGTCTGTGCGCCTGCGCATTGTGTTGCATACGCCTGCGCAGTTCAGACTTGATCGCAGCCTGTGAGAAAACGTGTTAAAGTGACTTTAATGAGATTATTACAAAAAAGTATTTTCTTAAGTATAAAGATGTTAATAATGTAATTTTGTTTAATGTAAAATCTTTAGAAAAAATATAAAACACTGGTTTAAAAGTGAGCTAAATATTTATATGCTAAACATTTTCTCCACCTTCCGTTTCCGTAGCTCCAGTGCCTTACATTTTCAGGGATGATCACAGCTTGAGAATTCAAAAATCTTAAAATTTTTGGTAAATCGTGTACCTGTTTTTCATAACTGACCAAGGCCCTCATTCCGAGTTGTTCGCTCGCTAGCTCCTTTTAGCAGCAGTGCAAACGCTAAGCCGCCACCCTCTGGGAGTGTATCTTAGCTTAGCAGAAGTGCGAACGAAAGGATCGCAGAACTGCTACAAAAAAAGATTGTGCAGTTTCAGAGTAGCTCAAGACTTACTCCTAGCTTGCGATCACTTCAGTCTATTTAGTTCCTGTTTTGACGTCACATCCACGCCCTGCGTTCGGCCAGCCACGCCTCTGTTTCCCCCGCCACGCCTGCGTTGTCATCTGACACGCCTGCGTTTTTCCGCACACTCCCTGAAAACGGTCAGTTGACACCCAGAAACACCCACTTCCTGTCAATCACTCTGCGGCGAGCAGTTCGACTGAAAAGTGTCGCTAGACCTTGTGTGAAACTGCGTCGGCTTTTGTGAATGTACGACGCGCATGCGCACTGCGCCCCATGTGAATGCGCAGAATTGCCGTTTTCTGACCTAATCGCTGCGCTGCGAACAACGGCAGCTAGCGATCAACTCGGAATGACCCCCCAAGTGAGCAGCACAGATCCGCTTATTCTATCTACCCAAATCCCCAAATGTGACCTCAAAAGAGTTCATGACTCCTTACCTTTTTCTAGGATGTACCAGGTGAGCAGAAGTGCCTTAGACGTGTACCTCGCCCCCACAGACAATGTCATTTTGTCGCCCATTCAGCGTTTTTTACTGCCATCGAAATTTGCCTAGTGGTAGCACTGGTCCTGAGGGGTGGTCTTCTGTATGCCGACTGACGGGATCCCGGCGCACAGTATACCGGCGCCGGGATCCCCACAGCCGGCATACCGACACTTATTCTCCCTCGTGGGGGTCCACGACCCCCCTGGAGGGAGAATAAAATAGTGTGGCCCCACCGTGCCCGTAGCGTGGCGAGCGCAGCGAGCCCGCAAGGGGCTCATTTGCGCTCGCCACACTGTCGGTAAGCCGGCGGTCGGGCTCACGGCGCCGGTATGCTGGTCGCCGGGAGCCCGACCGCAGGCATATCGTAGTGAACCCGCCCTGAGGATGTCGCTTTTATTGATATACTGTATACAATACCTAGACATATATTTACTAATTACATTAACTAGATAAACCTTATAGTCTATATATTTTCTATAAAATGCATTGCAAACAGAGACATAGGGGGAGAGAGATAAAGTGGAGAGAGTTGAAGTACCAGCCAATCAGCTCCTAACTGCCATGTTACAGGCTGTGTTTGAAAAATGACAGTTAGCAGCTGGTTGGCTGCTACTTTAGCTCTCCCCACTTTATCTCTATCCAAACTATGATAAATCTCCCCCAAAGTCGGAGTAATCTATTGGCCATTGTAATATTATTATTTTATTACCTAAAAAAAAAATCGCCTTTTGGTCCTCCCGGATGGGGTTGGGTGTGACATACCGACGCCGGAATCCCGGCTTGCAGATGGCCGGTGGGAAAGGGAGAGTGTGGGGGTGGGGGGGGGGGGTGAGTGAAGCAAAGCCCCTTGCGGACTCTGGTGGTCATTCCGAGTTGTTCGCTAGCTGTTTTTGTTCGCTGCGCAGCGATCTGGCAAAAAACGGCACTTCTGCGCATGTGTATGCAGCGCAATGTGCACGCGCGTCGTACTCTTACAACGAATGATGTAGTATCACACAAGGTCTAGCGAAGCTTTTCAGTCGCACTGCTGGCCGCAGAGTGATTGACAGGAAGTGGGCGTTTCTGGGTGTCAAATGACCGTTTTCAGGGAGTGTTCGAAAAAACGCAGGCCAGCCAGGAAAAATGCAGGCGTGGCTGGGCGAACGCAGGGCGTGATCGTGACGTCAAATCAGGACCTGAACAGTCTGAAGTCATTGCAAGCGCTGAGTAGGTCTGAAGCTACTCTGAAACTGCACAAAGTTATTTTGTAGCCGCTCTGCGATCCTTTCGTTCGCACTTCTGCTAAAATAAAATACACTCCCCAGTGGGAGGCGGCATAGCGTTTGCACGGCTGCTAAAAACAACTCGGAATGACCACCCCTGTGGCGAGCTGTGCACAGGTTATATTCCCAGTGACTCTATGGGTGTCGTGGACACCCACGATTGGGAATAGTCCCTGTTAGTCAGCATGCCAACTGTCCGGACTGTAAGGGGGCTGGATTCGGGCGTTGGTATTGCGACCAGCGGTCTCCTGACCGCAGGTCACGTAACTGCCTCCCCGTGAATGTTTATACCATGACGTTCTTCTGTATGAAGATGCAAAGTTGCATATTAATAATAATCACCTGTGGCACCACCATTGCTACACCACAGTCCCTGCATTTGGCTTGTAGGGTACCTAACCCCGGCATGCACACCCCTTGTTACGGTGGGAACAGTTAATATATCAGTGAATTGTAAATATAATTTTCTTTCAAACCTGAAGCTCATAAGAAGCTTTCTCCCTGTATATCTCTCCTCCGCCATGATCACAGCTGAGAGCTGACGTTGCCGACTCTTTTCAATTTATAGATGAATTATTTAGCTTCTGTTTAGCGGAAACTATGAGCTCAGATAATCACGGGACTGTGGAAGTGCCTTGGCCTGTGAAATTGGAATTACGCTTAATGACCCATAGATTTTTCGGCATCAGGCCCGATTCCAATATTTACAGATCTCTCCCCTTTTATGTCATTAATCTGCTTTACAATTAAAGCGAGTGTAAACGTTTATAACGGGAAACATCCCTGAGCTTCTGGGAAATTCTGCCAGCGTTCTTTCACATACGACAAGTAGCGCGGTGCGGTAGGGAATCGTCAGCTTCCCACTGCGCCTTTAGTCATACACATAGCTGGCAGCCGCATCGCCCGGCTCAAACGATACTTAGGAAAAAGCAGCCTGTGGCTTCAGGAGATAGTGATTGTCGGTATCCGGTCTCTAGGTCGACCACACTTAGGTCGACGGTCATTAGGTTGACCACTGTTGGTCGACAGGGTTTCTAGGTCTACATGGTCACTAGGTCGACATGTACTAAGTTGACATGACAGAAGGTCGACATCAGGGGCGTTTCTACAGAGGAGGGGGCCCGTGTGCACCTCTGGGTGGGACCCCTCCTCTGTATGGCGCTGTAGATTACGGCAATTGCCTCCGGAAACATGGCGCCTGCCATGATCCGGAGACCAATTTGGCTACTGCGCATACGCGGCGGCCATTTTGGCAGCGATTTCCACCGCGATTGCAGGTCCCGGCGCTGGACTCCGGAAAGGTAAGTGTTAAAATGGGTTCTATGGGTGCGGTGTGTGCCACCCCTGGGCCCAGGGGCCTGTATGCACCGCACCCATTATAGAAACACCAATAGTCGACATGAGTTTTTCACAATTTATTTAATTTTTTGAACTTTTTCATACTTTACGATCCACGTGGACTACGATTGGGAATAGCAACCTGCTGGAAGCATGGTGAGTGAAGCGAGCCATGCGAGGGACAAGGTGCACTACTACTTTATCTCTCTCCAAGGTTTAGTACATAGACTCTTGCCTTGTGTGCCTCTTTATGTGTTATTTTTAACGCAGGTGGATGGGTTCCATGCAGGATCTTGCCTAGGAGCCCCACTGGGCATTAATCATACTCAGCCCATATCTTCTGCTTTGAGCATGCGTGAGGCTGGAATGTGTACTGTGGGCCAGTATTGCCCTCTCACTGCCAGGCTCCATGGTATTGGATAGAATGTGTTTAGCAAAGAAGATCTACAGTGTCTAGGCAGACAGTCATTATGTCGACCCCATATGGTCAACATGCATTAGATCACAACGATCAAAAGGTCTATAGGGACAACCGGAGGAGACATTATTAATATTTACAAATATATAAAGGGACAATACAAGGATCTATCGGGAGTTTTGTTTATTGAAAAATCTCTACACAGGAAAATTTCATACCCATGGAAGGAAAGGGTTCTTCACAGTAAGGGCAGTAACTGTGAAGGAAAGGAAAGGGTTCTTCACAGTAAGGGCAGTAACTGTGAAGGAAAGGAAAGGGTTCTTCACAGTAAAGGCAGTAAGGATTTGGAATACACTGCCTGAGAAGGTAGTAATGGTGGACTCAATTTATATGTTTAAAAATGGATTAGATAAATTCCTTACTGAGAGAAATATCCAAGGATATAGTATTTAAAGTGAGTGCATTTGAGAAACACATGATTTAAAGTGTTAGTTAGACTTATTAATTTTACTTCATCTGGGTCAGTATAGTTAAAATAGTGTTAAACACAGATTAATGTAAGAATTATAAGAAAGGTTGAACTAGATGGACATTTTGTCTTTTTTCAACCTCAATAACTATGTTACTATGTTGACATGACACTGGTCGACAAAAGTTTTTTTAACGTTTTGTGGGTGTCATTTAGTATGTTTCATCATATATGACCACAATCAGTGGAAACGTGTACCCTCACGGTCTCACTTTGCTCGCCACACTTCTGCAGGGTTACGATTCCCAATCATTGTCCACATGGATAGTTAAGCAAAACTTGGAAAACATATTTTTTAAAAAACTATTTGTGTTACCCATTTGTGTGTTGAATATTGTCTGTCGACATTTTGAACATACCAACCTTTTGTACCTGTCGACCTTAATGCATGTCGAAATTTTTATTTGTCTACCTTTTTGCCCCATTGGAAGCTGAAGAACCGCCAGGCAAGCTCAGAAATCCACCTATTGGGTGCTTGTCGGCCTCCCAGCCTAGGGGAAGCTGAGGTATACAACTAACTCAATAAACATATTATTATATGCAATGGTCACTTGTGCCCAACATATGCCGATCCCTGGCAGAAGAAGCATAGATACATCCAAAATGGGCAGTCCTTTTACTGTAAACATTAATTGTCACAGCAAGTAAGCCAGGAGCAGTATGTAGCTACAAGTACGTCATTTTCCTTTGTGTCCAGTGCAGTGGCTATCACTTAGAGGGCCCCGGCCAACTACATACTGCCCTTATTCAGTGACGTAACTACTGCCGCCACTGATTTAGCGCAGATTGACATGCGGACGAGCGGTCCGCATGTCAATCTGCTGTCTCCCTCCTTCCCTCCACTGACGCCCGCGGCCCTAGCCGCTGCTGTGAAGGAGGGACACGGAGGGCACAGCGCGCCTTTCCTGTGTCCCTCCTGCGTCTCCGGCGGGTCTATTGAATGAAGTGCCTGTTCGTGAGTTCTGATTGGCTCACGATCCGGTGCTTCATTTAACACACGCCGGAGACACAGGAGGGACACAGGAGAGGCGCGCGCAGTGCCCTCCGTGTCCCTCCTTACAGCAGCGGGGGAGCGAGGGGGGGGAGCTGTACCTGGCACTGGGGGAGGGGGTGCATATTTGGCACTTGGGGGGCTTATGTGGCACTGAGGGGGCATATGTGACACTCAGGGGTATATGTGTACCTGGCACTTGGGGGGGGGGGGGGGCATATTTGGCATTTGGGGCATGTGTGTACCTGGCACTGTGGGGGAATATCTGGCACTGGGGGCATATGTGGCACTGGGAACACAGCCCTAGCAACAAGCATTAGCCCCTGGCAACTAGCATGGCTCCCAGTGCATGATACCCCTGGCAGCGAGCATGACACCCAGTGCATGAAACCCCTGGCAACGAGCATGACACCCAGTGCATGAAACCCCTGGCAGCGAGCAGGACACCCAGTGCATGAAACCCCTGGCAGCGAGCATGACACCCTGAGAATGAAAACCCCTGGCACCGTGCATGGAACCAAGAGCATGAAACTCCTGGCAACGAGCAGGTAATTTAAAAGTAATTAGAAGCCTTACTGTAGGACTTAATGTGTAATGGGCATTGTGGTGTGTGGCATAATGTATCACGGACATTGCGGTGTGTGTCATAATGTGTCACAGGCATTACGGTGTGTGGCATACTATATCACGGGCATTGTGGTATGTGGTATAATGTCTCAGGATCATTGAGGTGTGTGTCATAATGTGTCACAGGCATTGTATGTGCAATAATGTATCAGGGGCAGTGCAGTGTGTAGCATAATGTATAACGGGCATTGCGATTCCTGTCATATTGTGTCATGTGCATTACTGTGTGCGGCATAATGTCTAAGGGCCATTGCAGTATGTGGCATAATGTATACTGGGCATTACTATAAGGAGGAAAAATGACAAATAATGTAAGGGGCATGAATCAGGATTATTTTTCTTTCCTGCGGTGGCCAACGTCTGAGCGTGCAGGGTGCAAAACTGGGGTATAAGGTAGTCTTTTCCTGCAATGCCAAGCCCATTTTTGCAAAGCCACACCATTTCAACAAAGCCACGCCCCCTTTTTGCGGCGCGCTCAGGTTCATCCCTTTACTAGTGCCAATTATGGGGATGGGGGAAGGGGAGGGCGCCGGAGAATTTTTTGGCTTGGGGGAGAAAAATTTCTAGCTACGCCACTGCCCTTATTAACCGAAGAAGAGGGTGCACTTAACAATACTGATGGAGACCAGTGTATGGAGATCTTCATTGCATCCTCTGGTTCAGTGGTAATCTAATGGCATCATATACCTCAATGCCCCATCCAAGGGCGGATTGGCCACTTGTATTAACAGAAGATCCTCGGTGGGCAGACATGCACGTGGGGCCTGTTCGGTTTGTTGACATCTGAGTAGTGGTGCTGCCGCCATGGTTACACGGTATAGTTCTGGTGCTGCCCATGTGAGTCCACTTGTACAAATTTTTCCAGGGCCATTTTCAGTTCCCAGTCCGCACCTGGCTCCATCTGTAGGCCTGTATAGAGGAGCACTTAAGTCCCTACTGTTATTTCATGGGGAATAAAATCAATGAGTCAGCCCAGGTGTACATATTATATTTATTTCAGTATTCATTTAGGAAAAACTGTGGAACGGTGACCCTGCGACCCATGCATATTAGGTCCTTCCAAAGGCAGCCATTTTGTCACAACTGTTTTGCACAGATGTGTAGTCAGCAGCCTGCACTGAATGAGAAAGCAGAAAATCACTGTATCGTGAGGCAACGTATGACAGGATGACTTCACGCACAGCAGTCAGCGGAACAGGCTGTCACATTACAATACTAATTTGTACAATTGTTCCACAAGTCTCCGGCGTAGCTAACTCTATAAACATGTTTTTCTCAATGTTCTAAACATGAATGTCTGAGTCATGCCACCAGTAATAACAACAAGCAGTTTATTACGTTTTATCGAGGCATTCTCTGGTCTCCCTTCGCTATAGAGAATGGGATTTCCTGGCAGTGGAAGTCACTCACTACCAGTCTTGTAATGGGAAAATTACTATTTTCCGCTAGAAATGTTTGCAAGCAGAAAACTCCATATTTCTTAAATGTTTCCAGGCATCGTCTTGCCAGGTCTTTGATTCTTTACTGTTTGAGGAAACGAAGCAATCTTAAAGGAACAGGTTACATAAATGGCTTGTAGGACAGCTCCTATACTCATATCTGACTTGTCAGCGGAGGTTGTCCATTTAAACCCAATACTGTATCTGCAGACAGAGCCTTTGGGGAAAATGGCTGCCATGTTTGTACAAGGCCACCAACCCCCCCCCCCTCCACACACACACATTTTCACCACTTTATTTTGTGACAATGCTTATAGAAAAGTAACACTCTAAAATGTCCAGCTCCCACTGCCCTATTATCACGTTAGAGTATGACCTGCATACCTGCTGTATAGAGAGCATACATACAGTACTGTATATTTAGTGCTAGGCTGAAAATGCCCTGTGTCCGCCGTGAAACACCTAAGATTTGAATATAAGTAATCCGTAATTGCTCCTGCATTGCACATATAGAACTAAGTGGCCCATTTATCAACGAGTTTTAGCTATTTAAACTGTGTATGATAAATGTGCTCCAGCCAATCAGCTCCCTGCTGTCATTTTCAAACACGTCACCTTTCTCTCCTCACCCCTTCCTCTTTCTCCTTACCCCCAGCTCTCTCTCGTCACCTCTTCCCCTCTCTCCGTAACCTCACCTCTTTTCCCCCACCTCTTTCTCTCTCTCCTTACCCCCAGCTCTCTCTCATCACCTCTTCCCCTCTCTCCTTACCCTCACCTCTCTATCCCCACCCTATCCTCTCTATCTTTACCCTCATCTCTCTCCACACCCCATCATCTCTCTTCTTATGCTCACCTGTCACTCTCCCTTCCTCTTCCTCTCTCCTCACCCTCACCTCTCTCTTCCCACCCTATCCTCTCTATCTTTACCCTCATCTCTCTCCACACCCCATCATCTCTCTTCTTATGCTCACCTGTCACTCTCCCTTCCTCTTCCTCTCTCCTCACCCTCACCTCTCTCTTCCCACCCTATCCTCTCTATCTTTACCCTCATCTCTCTCCACACCTCATCATCTCTCTTCTTATGCTCACCTGTCACTCTCCCCACCTCTTCCCCTCTCTCATTACCCTCATCTTTCTTCCCACAGCTTCCTCTCTCTTCTTACCCTCACCTCTCTATCCCCACTCTATCCTCTCTATCTTTACCATCATCTCTCTCCACACCCCATCATCTCTCATCTTACACTCACCTCTCACTCTCCCCTCCTCCTCTCTCTTCCTACCCCCACTTCTCTCACACCACCCCCACCTCCCTCCACCTCTCTCACACCACCCCCACCTCTCTCACACCACCCCCACCTCCCTCACCCCACTTCTCTCACACCACCCCCACCTCTCTCACCTCACCCCACCTCTCTCCAACTTATTAATTGAGTTGAATGAACATCCCACAGGACACAATCTAGTAAAGGATGTTCCTATCCACCCAACTCTTCCAGTCAATTCTGATCCCCCTACATGCCGCCATCTTGCATTGCAAATCCTTCTGCTCAGCAGTATAAACTAATGGGCCCCTTTATATTTGTGAAACCGGTAATAATGTATCCGCTGCCACAAATCGCAGGGAGTTGGTGTCTTAATTATTGGGGGTATTTCAGCCCAATTATGAATAGGCCCAAACCCTCCAACGTGACCCATTCCATTTGGTACAGAATTCTCTGCACCAGGACTTCCCTCTTAATTTATGATTGTCGTCACCTGTACTGAAACACCTTTCTTATCAATTAGCTAGTTCAACACAGGTGATGGCAATCATACATTAAGAGGGAAGTCCAGGAAAAAAACATTTTGTACCTAATGAAATGGGTCATGTTTGAGGGTATATAGGCCCCAAAGCGGCACTTTTAATCACATACTACACATTTATTGCACAAAACAAATTAGAACATATAATACTACTATGTATATCATTGGTACAGCTTGATTTGTATGACTATAGACATAGGGCCTAATTCAAGGTTGATTGCAAAATAAAATTTTCCTCTAATGGGCAAAACCATGGCCCTCATTCCGAGTCGTTCGCTCGGTAAATTTCATCGCATCGCAGTGATTTTCCGCTTAGTGCGCATGCGTAATGTCCGCACTGCGACTGCGCCAAGTAATTTTGCAATGAAGATAGTATTTTTACTCACGGCTTTTTCTTCGCTCCGGCGATCGTAATGTGATTGACAGGAAATGGGTGTTACTGGGCGGAAACAGGCCGTTTTATGGGCGTGTGGGAAAAAACGCTACCGTTTCCGGAAAAAACGCGGGAGTGGCTGGAGAAACGGAGGAGTGTCTGGGCGAATGCTGGGAGTGTTTGTGACGTCAACCCAGGAACGACAAGCACTGAACTGATCACAGATGCCGAGTAAGTCTGAAGCTACTCTGAAACTGCTAAGAAGTTTGTAATCGCAATATTGCGAATACATCGTTCGCAATTTTAAGAAGCTAAGATTCACTCCCAGTAGGCGGCGGCTTAGCGTGTGCAATACTGCTAAAATCGCCTTGCGAGCGAACAACTCGGAATGACCTCCCATGTGCACTGCAGGTGGGGCAGATGTAACATGTGCAGAGAGAGTTAGATTTGGGTGGGTTATTTTGTTTCTGTGCAGGGTAAATACTGGCTGCTTTATTTTTACACTGCAATTTAGATTTCTCTTACGTCCTAGAGGATGCTGGGGACTCCGTAAAGACCATGGGGTATAGACGGGCTCCGCAGGAGACATGGGCACTACAAAGAACTTTAGAATGGGTGTGCACTGGCTCCTCCCTCTATGCCCCTCCTCCAGACCTCAGTTGATTCCTGTGCCCAGAGGAGACTGGGTGCATTACAGGGAGCTCTCCTGAGTTTCTCTGAAAAAAGAATTTTGTTAGGTTTTTTATTTTCAGGGAGCACTGCTGGCAACAGGCTCCCTGCATCGTGGGACTGAGGAGGGAGAAGCAGACCTACTTAAGTGATAGGCTCTGCTTCTTAGGCTACTGGACACCATTAGCTCCTCGCCGTTCGTCCCAGAGCCGCGCCGCCGTCCTCCTCACAGAGCCGGAAGATGGAAGCCGGGTGAGTATAAGAAGATAGAAGACTTCAAAGGCGGCAGAAGACTTCTGATCTTCACTGAGGTAAGCACGCAGCGGTAACGCTGTGCGCCATTGCTCCCATACACAACACACACGAGCGGGCACTGATGGGTGCAGGGCGCAGGGGGGGCGCCCTGGGCAGCAATATAAACCTCTAGGACTGGCATATAAGTATATATAGGCTGCGGAGGCAGTAATTATAAAAATCCCCCGCCAGTTATTCAAAATTGAGCGGGACCGAAGCCCGCCGCTGGAGGGGGCGGAGCTTGGTCCCACAACACTAACCAGCGCCATTTTTTCCACAGTTTACTATATACTATGTAATAATAGGAAATTTAGAGCTCTTCGTTACATATGTTTTGCAAAAGATATGATAAGCCTCCAGGCCACTTCACGGCTGCTCTATTACTGGAGGTCCCTACCTAAGCATAGGTCCAGGGCTTGGACCCCACAAATTTGGCTCAGGCCCGACCACCCCAGGGCAGCACACCATTGAAATACTAAAGTGTTAATATGTGTTAAGAAAGAAGCAGAGGCTATGGGTTAGAAAGTGCTACAAAAATAAGGGTGTTAATAAAATACTCAAAAGAGTAATATTAGTGAAAAAATAGGAGTGTTACATAAGTGCTAAATAAATAATATGGCATGCTACCCCAAGGTGGCCCAGCCCCACCAGACCTGGGGGGTACCACTCCCCAGACCCATACACAGCATAATAATAATTACAGCCACTATGGGTCATACAATTGCTTAATGTATGGCCTGGAGGCTTATCATATCTTTTGCAAAACATATGTAACGAAGAGCTCTAAATTTCCTATTATTACATAGTATATAGTTCTTCTTACTAACAGTCAGCAGAGTGCGTGGGAAAAATCCCTTTTGTATTTCTTGTCTAGAGTAACCCCCTCCCGCAGCACCTGGGGATTGTTACCAGCTTGATTAGAGCAGTTTTCCACTATTTATTGCAGTTCAGAGAGGCATAGATGGAGCCAGCATTAGGAGGGCATGCTGGGTCCTGTGGTGCCGTTTGGAGGATACAGGGGTGCCTCCAGGTAAACTAGCTCTCAATCTGGATATGTTCTGTATGTGCCATTATCATGTGGCCATACATTAAGCAATTGTATGACCCATAGTGGCTGTAATTATTATTATGCTGTGTATGGGTTTGGGGAGTGGTACCCCCCAGGTCTGGTGGGGCTGGGCCACCTTGGGGTAGCATGCCATATTATTTATTTAGCACTTATGTAACACTCCTATTTTTTCACTAATATTACTCTTTTGAGTATTTTATTAACACCCTTATTTTTGTAGCACTTTCTAACCCATAGCCTCTGCTTCTTTCTTAACACATATTAACACTTTAGTATTTCAATGGTGTGCTGCCCTGGGGTGGTCGGGCCTGAGCCAAATTTGTGGGGTCCAAGCCCTGGACCTATGCTTAGGTAGGGACCTCCAGTAATAGAGCAGCCGTGAAGTGGCCTGGAGGCTTATCATATCTTTTGCAAAACATATGTAACGAAGAGCTCTAAATTTCCTATTATTACATAGTATATAGTTCTTCTTACTAACAGTCAGCAGAGTGCGTGGGAAAAATTCCTTTTGTATTTCTTGTCTAGAGTAACCCCCTCCCGCAGCACCTGGGGATTGTTACCAGCTTGATTAGAGCAGTTTTCCACTATTTATTGCAGTTCAGAGAGGCATAGATGGAGCCAGCATTAGGAGGGCATGCTGGGTCCTGTGGTGCCGTTTGGAGGATACAGGGGTGCCTCCAGGTAAACTAGCTCTCAATCTGGATATGTTCTGTATGTGCCATTATCATGTGGCCATACATTAAGCAATTGTATGACCCATAGTGGCTGTAATTATTATTATGCTGTGTATGGGTTTGGGGAGTGGTACCCCCCAGGTCTGGTGGGGCTGGGCCACCTTGGGGTAGCATGCCATATTATTTATTTAGCACTTATGTAACACTCCTATTTTTTCACTAATATTACTCTTTTGAGTATTTTATTAACACCCTTATTTTTGTAGCACTTTCTAACCCATAGCCTCTGCTTCTTTCTTAACACATATTAACACTTTAGTATTTCAATGGTGTGCTGCCCTGGGGTGGTCGGGCCTGAGCCAAATTTGTGGGGTCCAAGCCCTGGACCTATGCTTAGGTAGGGACCTCCAGTAATAGAGCAGCCGTGAAGTGGCCTGGAGGCTTATCATATCTTTTGCAAAACATATGTAACGAAGAGCTCTAAATTTCCTATTATTACATAGTATATAGTTCTTCTTACTAACAGTCAGCAGAGTGCGTGGGAAAAATCCCTTTTGTATTTCTTGTCTAGAGTAACCCCCTCCCGCAGCACCTGGGGATTGTTACCAGCTTGATTAGAGCAGTTTTCCACTATTTATTGCAGTTCAGAGAGGCATAGATGGAGCCAGCATTAGGAGGGCATGCTGGGTCCTGTGGTGCCGTTTGGAGGATACAGGGGTGCCTCCAGGTAAACTAGCTCTCAATCTGGATATGTTCTGTATGTGCCATTATCATGTGGCCATACATTAAGCAATTGTATGACCCATAGTGGCTGTAATTATTATTATGCTGTGTATGGGTTTGGGGAGTGGTACCCCCCAGGTCTGGTGGGGCTGGGCCACCTTGGGGTAGCATGCCATATTATTTATTTAGCACTTATGTAACACTCCTATTTTTTCACTAATATTACTCTTTTGAGTATTTTATTAACACCCTTATTTTTGTAGCACTTTCTAACCCATAGCCTCTGCTTCATTCTTAACACATATTAACACTTTAGTATTTCAATGGTGTGCTGCCCTGGGGTGGTCGGGCCTGAGCCAAATTTGTGGGGTCCAAGCCCTGGACCTATGCTTAGGTAGGGACCTCCAGTAATAGAGCAGCCGTGAAGTGGCCTGGAGGCTTATCATATCTTTTGCAAAACATATGTAACGAAGAGCTCTAAATTTCCTATTATTACATAGTATATAGTTCTTCTTACTAACAGTCAGCAGAGTGCGTGGGAAAAATCCCTTTTGTATTTCTTGTCTAGAGTAACCCCCTCCCGCAGCACCTGGGGATTGTTACCAGCTTGATTAGAGCAGTTTTCCACTATTTATTTCCACAGTTTACTGCAGAGAAGCTGGCTCCCCGGACTCTCCCCTGCTGAACACGGTGACACAGGGCTCAAAAGAGGGGGGGGGGGGGGGGCACTTGTAAGGCGCAGTGAGTGTATTACACAGATAATTATATATATTTAAAAGAAGCGCTATATTATCTGGGAATTTGTTTCCAGTGTCAGTTGGCGCTGGGTGTGTGCTGGCATACTCTCTCTCTGTCTATCCAAAGGGCCTTAGTGGGGAACTGTCTCCATGTAAATGTATCCCTGTGTGTGTGGGGGTGTCGGTACGAGTGTGTCGACATGTCTGAAGCGGAAGGCCATCTAAGGAGGAGGTGGAGCAGATGCTTGTGATGTCTCCGTCTGCAACGCCGACTCCTGATTGGTTGGACATGTGGAATGTTTTAAATGCAAATGTGACCTTATTACATAAGAGGTTGGACAAAGCAGAGTCCAGGGAAAAAGCAGGGAGTCAATCCATGGCTTTGACTGTGTCACAGGGCCCTTCAGGGTCTCAAAAACGTTCTCTATCCCAAATAGCAGACACTGATACCGACACGGATTCTGACTCCAGTGTCGACTACGATGATGCAAGGTTACACCCAAGGGTGGCCAAAAGTATTCATTATATGATTATTGCAATAAAAGATGTTTTGCATATCACAGATGACTCCTCTGTCCCTGACACGAGGGTACACATGTTTAAGGAAAAGAAACCTGAGGTAACCTTTCCCCCATCTCATGAGCTGAACGAGTTATTTGAAAAAGCTTGGGAGACTCCAGACAAAAAGCTGCAGATTCCCAAGAGAATTCTTATGGCGTACCCTTTCCCTGCACAGGACAGGGTACGGTGGGAATCCTCGCCCAGGGTAGACAAGGCTTTAACGCGCTTGTCCAAGAAGGTGGCGCTACCGTCTCCAGATACGGCAGCCTTCAAGGATCCTGCTGATCGCAGACAGGAAACTACCTTAAAATCTATTTATACGCATACGGGTGCTTTACTCAGACCGGCAATAGCATCGGCATGGGTATGTAGCGCAGTTGCAGCTTGGATAGATACCTTGTCAGCTGACCTTGATACCCTAGACAGGGATACCATCTTATTGACTTTAGGTCATATTAAAGATGCAGTCTTATATATGAGAGATGCTCAAAGAGACGTTAGGCTGCTAGGTTCGAGAGCCAACGCCATGGCGATTTCTGCTAGGCGTGCCCTGTGGACCCGCCAATGGACAGGTGATGCAGACTCAAAGAAGCATATGGAGGTTTTATCTTACAAGGGTGAAGTTTTATTCAGGGAAGGTCTTGCAGACCTGGTTTCAACAGCTACCGCGGGTAAATCTACCTTTTTGCCTTTTGTTCCCCCGCAGCAAAAGAAAACTCCGCAATATCAGATGCAGTCCTTTCGGTCGCACAAGTCCAGAAGAGGTCGGGGCTCATCCTTCCTCGCCAGAGGTAAGGGTAGAGGGAAAAGAACGCCTGCTTCGGCTAGTTCCCAGGAGCAGAAGTCCTCCCCGGCTTCTACTAAATCCACCGCATGACGCTGGGGCTCCACTGGGGGAGTCCGCGCTGGTTGGGGCACGTCTTCGACTCTTCAGCCAGGTCTGGGTTCAGTCAGACGTGGATCCTTGGGCGATGGAAATTGTATCCCAAGGCTACAAACTGGAATTCGAAGAGGTGCCCCCTCGACGATTTTTCAAGTCGGCCTTGCCAGCTTCTCCCCCAGAGAGGGCAGTAGTGTTAGCTGCGATTCAAAAGCTGTGTCAGCAGCAGGTGATTATCAAGGTTCCCCTAGTCCAACAGGGAAAAGGGTACTATTCGACCATGTACGTGGTCCCGAAGCCGGATGGCTCGGTCAGACCCATTTTAAATCTAAAATCCCTAAACCTATACTTGAAAAAGTTCAAATTCAAGATGGAATCGTTCCGGGCAGTGATCTCCAGTCTGGAAGGGGGGGATTTTATGGTGTCACTAGACATAAAGGATGCATACCTTCATGTCCCCATATATCCTACTCATCAGGAGTACCTGAGTTTCGCTGTACTGGACTGTCATTACCAGTTTCAGACGTTGCCATTTGGGCTTTCCACGGCCCCGAGAATTTTCACCAAGGTGATGGCAGAGATGATGGTGCTCCTGCGCAAGCAGGGAGTCACAATTATCCCGTACTTGGACGATCTCCTCATAAAAGCGAGATCGAGAGAACAATTGCTGAAGAGCGTATCGCTCTCCCTGAGAGTACTACAACAACACGGTTGGATTCTAAATCTGCCAAAGTCACAGTTGATTCCAACGACTCGACTATCATTCCTAGGCATGATTCTGGACACGGAACGGAAGAGGGTTTTTCTCCCAATGGAAAAAGCCCAGGACCTCCAGAACATGGTCAAAGACCTGCTAAAACCAAAAAGAGTGTCTGTTCATCAATGCACTCGAGTTCTGGGGAAAATGGTGGCAGCCCACGAGGCCATCCCTTTCGGCAGGTTTCATGCGAGGACATTTCAGTGGGACCTTCTGGACAAGTGGTCCGGGTCCCATCTACAAATACATCAGAAGATAAGCCTGTCCCCCAGGGCCAGGGTGCCTCTCCTGTGGTGGCTGCAGAGTGCTCACCTTCTAGAGGGCCGCAGGTTCGGCATTCAAGACTGGGTTCTGATGACCACGGACGCGAGCCTCCGAGGATGGGGAGCAGTCACACAAGGAAGAAATTTTCAGGGACTATGGTCAAGCCAGGAGGCTTGTCTGCACATCAACGTACTGGAATTGAGGGCCATATACAACGGCCTACGACAAGCGGAGAATCTTCTTCGCGACCTACCGGTTCTGGTTCAATCAAACAACGTCACAGCAGTGGCTCATGTAAATCGCCAAGGCGGGACAAGAGCAGAGTGGCAATGGCGGAAGCAACCAGGATTCTTCGCTGGGCGGAAAATCACGTAAGCGCTCTGTCAGCAGTCTTCATTCCAGGAGTGGACAACTGGGAAGCAGACTTCCTCAGCAGGCACGATCTCCATCCAGGAGAGTGGGGACTTCATCAAGAAGTTTTTGCAGAGATAACAAGTCTTTGAGGAATTCCTCAAATAGACATGATGGCGTCACGCCTCAACAAGAAGCTTCGGCGGTATTGTGCCAGGTCAAGGGACCCTCAGGCAGTAGCGGTGGATGCCCTGGTGACACCATGGGTGTTTCAGTCGGTCCATGTGTTCCCTCCTCTTCCTCTCATCTCAAAAATATTGAGAATCATAAGACGAAAAAGAGTGCAGACAATACTCATTGTTCCAGATTGGCCTCGAAGGGCCTGGTACTCAGATCTTCAGGAAATGCTCACAGAAGAACCGTGGCCTCTTCCTCTCAGGGAGGACCTGTTACAGCAGGGGCCCTATGTGTTCCAAGACTTACTGCGGTTACGTTTGACGGCATGGCGGTTGAACACCGAATCCTAGCTGGGAAAGGTATTCCGGAAGAAGTCATCCCTACGCTGATAAAGGCTAGGAAGGAGGTGACGGAGAAACATTATCACTGTATCTGGAGGAAATATGTTTCTTGGTGTGAAGCCAACCATGCTCCTACGGAGGATTTCCATCTGGGCCGTTTTCTCCACTTTCTACAGACAGGAGTGGATATGGGCCTGAAGTTAGGCTCCATTAGGGTACAGATTTCGGCCTTATCTATATTCTTTCAGAAGGAATTGGCTTCTCTCCCAGAAGTCCAGACTTTTGTAAAGGGAGTGCTGCACATCCAGCCTCCTTTTGTGCCCCCAGTGGCACCATGGGACCTTAACGTGGTATTACGGTTCCTAAACTCTCACTGGTTTGAACCGCTTCAGACGGTTGAATTAAAGTTTCTCACTTGGAAGGTGGTCATGTTGTTGGCCTTGGCATCTGCGAGGTGGGTGTACGAATTGGCGGCCTTGTCTCCCAAGAGCCCCTATCTGATTTTCCATATGAATAGAGCGGAGTTGAGGACTCGTCCTCAATTTTTGCCCAAGGTGGTTTCATCGTTTCATATGAACCAACCTATTGTGGTGCCTGTGGCTACGGATGACTTGGAGGACTCCAAGTCCCTGGATGTAGTCAGGGCCTTAAAAATCTATGTAGCCAGGACAGCTCGGGTTAGGAAAACAGAGGCACTGTTTGTCCTGTATGCGGCCAACAAAGTTGGCGCTCCTGCTTCGAAGCAGACTATTGCTGGTCGGGTTCAAACACTTTTGCAAAGTTCTATAAATTTGATACCCTGGCTGATGAGGACCTTGCGTTTGCTCAGTCGGTGCTGCAGAGTCGTCCGCACTCTCCCGCCCGGTCTGGAGCTTTGGTATAAACAGAAAATCATATATCCCGCACAGAACATAAACAGATTGGTAGAAAATATATGAACCAGCTATTATAGGAAATTTCTTACATTAATTTAGTATCAAAGCTGGAGGTGCTCCACGGAACTGAATATCACATACTCTAATACCGAAAACCCAGAGACGGATTTACAAGGAAAAGAAAGTTCCTTTGTGGAGCACTCTTTTAAATGTATAATTAGTAAATAATTTTATTAAAACATAACTTTTATTCACTCTTATTCATAAAAACTTTCTAGATATAATCATACAATACAAAATGCAAAAATGACAAAATACAAAAATTACATATATACGCTCACCAAAATAATAATGGCGGTGGTGGTATTATAGAGCATCAATTGGTCAAATACCTATAACACATCAATACACCAATTATTCAACTTAATTTATAAAGCTTTAAATGCTGTTTCATAATCATCTCCAGCTAACGATAACCTTGAGATTGGTCTAGGCGATTTTCTCATATGGTTCCTTCATATGCTAACTGTTAATAACATGCATGAAATTTCGAACAATAGACCGCAGATACTGCTTTGAAAAATGCTGTCATAATTTGATAATTTGATATGCAAACTGACCATAGGTCTATGTTACTGCTTGTTTCTTATAAGAGTTTGTTGTAATAGCATAACCAAATGTCCTCTCTCTGTGCCCTCTCCCTTAATAACTGTCAAGTGCAAATTACAAAGTACACATATTGGATAGAAGGAACAGCGTGAAGATATGCCACCCCTTCTACTGCCGCCGTCTTCTGTGAGCGGACGGGGGTGAGAGCGGGACCAGCAAACGCTGTTCACGATGGAGAGATACAGTGATACGCCCTATCTCCTCCGTTTGTGGTGTTAGATGGTCCTGGTAACACTGGGCATTGCAGGAGCCAAATTCGCCACCGGGAGGAGGGCAGACACCGAAATTTAAGGGACAGATACTCAAATCACATACTTATTGCTGGGCTATTGAATAGTCTAATAACAATAATATATTAACTTCTTTCCTGACCGACCACAATGAAAGTGTCTATATTATATTCCAGACGTAGTATCATGTTATTAGGTATCAAAGAATATGAAATTCACTGTAGTGCCTATGATACATATAAAGAATAAATAACAGCGTGTCCCTGGCAATTTTTAATTAGGATACTTGACAGATAGATTGAAAATTAGGGACAGCGTGAGAATCTGCAGCCCTTTCTACTGCCTCCGTCTTCTGTGAGCGGATGGAGGTGAGAGCGGAGCTTGCAGGCACGCTGGCCGGAGAGAAAGGTGCAGTGTGCGACCCTGCTCCCGTATGCGGTGTTAGGTGGCCCTGGTTACTGATTGCATTGCAGGGACCAAAATGCTCCGCCGGGAGAGGAGAGGACACCTGAAGGACAGGTTACCTGACTCGGTTGGCTGGAGGGTGTAGATGTGTGCAGACTGTTCCCCCTGCAGCGGGGAATCAGCAAACGGCCAGAACGCGTTTCACCACGGAGGGCTTAATCACCTGTGAGCCTGAACTTTCTTTTCCTTGTAAATCCGTCTCTGGGTTTTCGGTATTAGAGCTTTGGTATAAACCCCATGGTCCTTACAGAGTCCCCAGCATCCTCTAGACCGTGAGAGAAAATAATATTTTAAACCTACCGGTAAATCTTTTTCTCCTAGTCCGTAGAGGATGCTGGGGACTCCGTAAGGACCATGGGGTATAGACGGGCTCCGCAGGAGACATGGGCACTACAAAGAACTTTAGAATGGGTGTGTACTGGCTCCTCCCTCTATGCCCCTCCTCCAGACCTTAGTTAGAGAACTGTGCCCAGAGGAGACGGATAGTACGAGGAAAGGATTTTGTTAATCCAAGGGCAAGATTCATACAAGCCCACACCATCCACACCGTTTAACATGGAATATACTCAACCAGTTAACAGTATGCAACAAAACAGTATCAGGCAAAGACTGATTACAACTGTAACATAACCCTTATGTAAGCAATAACTATATACAAGCCTTGCAGAAAATAGGCCGCACTGGGACGGGCGCCCAGCATCCTCTACGGACTAGGAGAAAAAGATTTACCGGTAGGTTTAAAATCTAATTTTCTCTTACGTCCTAGAGGATGCTGGGGACTCCGTAAGGACCATGGGGTTTATACCAAAGCTACATAGATTTTTAAGGCCCTGACAATTTGAACACACCCCACCCAAATCTAACTCCCTCTGCACATGTTATATCTGCCTCACCTGCAGGGCACATGGTTTTGCCCAATAGAGGAAAATGTTGTTTTGCAATCAACCTTGAATCAGACCCATAGTACTAACAAGACTGCACCCCCAAGCCTCATCTAGTTACCGTGGATATACTTTAGGAGAGTTTGCTTGTTCCCTCTGGGAAAAGTTTGGAAGTGATAACTGCATGATAGATTTGATGAACCCCTAATGATTACTATCGGCAGTAACACAGGATTTGGATATAATTGCCTGTAGTAGAGACTGTGCATAGTTTGACACTCGAGTTTATATCATTGGGGGTCATTCAGACTCGATCGCATGCTAGCTTTATTTGCAGCGGTGCGATCGGTCTGAACTGCGCGTGCGTATGCTCCACAATGTGCAGGTGCGTCAGCCACCGGTGACAGGGATCGCCGGACAGCGATGGATTTAACAAAGAATGCGATCGCACCGGCAATCGCAAGAAGATTGATAGGAAGAGTCCATTTGTGGGTGTCAACTGACTGTTTTAAAGGAGTGTCCGGGAGAACGCAGGCGTGTCCAGCCATTTTAAGGGAGGGTTCTTCCTGACGTCAGCTCCAGGCCGGATCGTCTGCTGAGTAAGTCCTGAGCTGTGCAGAGACCGCACAGCGATTACCCCCTCCCCCTGTAGGCGGCGACTACCTGGTCGCAGCACTGTAAAAAAACGCCTGCTTGCGACCAGGTCTGAATTAGGCCCAATGTCCCTCCCGGCAGATATTTTGTTTGTCAGTCATGCCAGTCATTTGCTGAAATAAGTCTGTATGTTTCCATGTCTTCGTATCTCCAGTGTCTGGGAAGAAATGGTTGGGTTTTTTTTAAACAAAATTAAGATTTTACAGGGGTTTGTAGGGACGGATGTTTTATAAGGTTTGTGCAACTGTTGCTGTGTTGTACACAAGCAGTAGCGGATCTTGCTACGGCAAGCAGGATTTTTGCCCGGGACATCGCCTTCCGGAGGGCGTTGCCGCCATTTGTAGGGCGCCGCCGCAGTGGCAAGATCCGCTACTGGTGCCTCACGGTGCTGTGTAGATGCTCGGTGTTGCGCGGTGCACGATGAAGTCATCGCGTGCCGCACTGCATTGTGGGAGCGGCACATAGACGCTAGAGGTCATAATTGACCTCTAGTATCTATGTGGTGCTATGGGAGAGACGTCATGACGTCTCTCCCATAGATCCGAGGAGTGGCGCCGGCGGATGGAGACGGAGGGCAGCAGCGGTCGGGAAGCAGGAGCGGGGATTGTGAGTATTAATTAATTAATTAATTTATTTATTTATTTTGTATGCGGCGTAACTAGGGGGCACAAATCTACAGGGGGCACAATACTGGGGGCACAACTCTACAGGCGGCACAACTCTACAGGGGGCACACTACTGGGGGACAACTCTATAGGGGGCACAACTCTACAGGGGGCACACTACTGGGGTCAATACTACTGTGGGTACAGCTACAGGGGGCATAACTGACCACACCCCTTCTCCATGAAGCCACGCCCCTATTTTTTTTGCACGGGGCGCCGCAAGGTCTAGATCCGTCCCTGTGCACAAGCCAGAAGTATTCTTTATTTACTTTTTAGGAGTCTTGACAGTTCACACTAGGGATGACCATTGATGGCTCTGCCATTGATGTTTTACTTCGATGGCAATAAACCATCAACAGGAAAGCATTGATAGTTTACACCTTCAATGGGCAACCCTGCTGTCAGTTGTGAAAAGGTGGCAGGCCAATCAGGTAAGGGGGCGGTGGCTAAGAGTCACCACAGGGGCGGAGCTAAGTGCTGGAGATATGTACACCATCAACGTAAAATGCCGTACTAGCCAGACCCAAGCACACACACTCAGGGGGAGACTGATATTGGCAGTGACATGTCAACACTGAAGACCCCTACACCGGACGGGGTATTTTAATCCTCTTCCCTACCCTAACCCTTACCCTCTGGGTGTGGTGGCTATGGAGAACCCTCCGGGAGGGCAGCTACGGCTAACCCTCAGGGGGTATCAGCTATGGCTAACCCCCCGTGCTTAACTCTAACCCTAGTACCTAACCCTAACCTAACCCCTCCTCCCAGGCCCGAACCAGTACCCCTTTCACTGATAGTATGTCAATCATTAGCATGACTTATATTATAGAAAGTTTCAGTTGTCTACTGTATTCCCTATACTGATATGGGATTCGGTCTCTAGGTCGACAGTAACTAAGTCGACAGTAACTAGGTCAACCACTATTGTTCGACAGTAACTAGGTCAACAGGGTCTATAGGTCGACATGGTCTAGGTCGACAGGTCAAAAGGTCGACATGAGTTTTTCACAATTTTTTCCCTTTTCTGAACTTTTTCATACTTAACGATCCACGCGGACTATGATTGGGAATAGCGAAGCTAGCCATGTGAGGGGACACGGTGCACTAATTGGGGTTCACGGTCACTGTACGGAGAAAACGACACAAAAAAACCCATAAAAAACTCATGTCGACCTTTTGACTTGTTGAACTAGACCATGTTGATCTAGAAATCCTGATGACCTAGAGACCCTGTCGACCTAGTTACTGCCAACCAATAGTGCTCGACCTAGACACTGTTGACATAAGTTTGGTCGACCTTCAATATTACACCCGTTTCTCATGAATCTTCCATACCACACCACACCCACTGATATATGTATTTGGCAGATTGGGGTGTTTCAGAGCCGACCCTAGGCATAGGCAAACTAGGCAATTGCCTAGGGCATCTGGTATGCCTAGGGGCACAAGCAGCTTCTGCTGATTAAAATGATATGCAGCATGCCTATATTCTGTGTGTAGCATTTCGTATGCAGATACAGCCACAGTCGCACACAGTATATAGGCATGCTGCATATCATTTTAATCAGCAGAAGCTGCTTGTGCATCCTAGCCACATAGCAATGCAAATATGCATTTTCATAAAAAATAGGCACCCGACGTTAGCAGAGCTGCCAGTTGACTCACGCCAGGAACTATACGTGTCATTATGTGTATAAGGGCATTAATAATGTGTAACATATGTGTAAGGAGCACTATATGTGTCATTATGTGTATAAGGGCACTAATAATGTGCGGCATATGTGTAAGGGACATTATGTGCGTCATTATGTGTATAAGGGCATTAACAATGTGCGGCATATGTGTAAGGGAAATTATGTGTATAAGGGCATTAATAAGGGTTGGAATAATGTGTAAGGCGCATTATGTTTATAAGGACATTAATAATGTGTGTCATATGTGTAAGTGGCATTACCGTGTGGTATTATGTGTATAAATGCACTACTGTGTGGTCTAATGTGAATAAAGAGCAATATGGTGTGGTGTAATGTGAATAAGGAGCAATATGGTGTGGTGTAATGAGAATAAAGAGCAATATGGTGTGGTGTAATGTGAATAAGGAGCAATTCAGTATGATGTTATGTGACTGTGGGGCACTACTGTGAGGAGTAACGTATATAAGGTAAAGTGTTACTACTGTGTGATGTAATGTGAATAAGGGACACTATCGCATTATAAATTGTGAATAAAGTTGCACTACTGTGTGGCATAAGTTGAATTGGGGGTACTATTGCCAGCAAAAACACATACCTTTTTGGGCTGTGCGCCGAATGTGCACACTGTACTTATTTAAATTACAGGGGATAGAAAAAAAAAAAGGATTGCTATGGGTGGAGGGTGATGGTGCTGGGAAAGGGGTGCAGGGTCAGAGGCGGAACTAGTGGTTTTGCTAGGTGGGCACCAGCCAAAATCTTGCCTAGGGCATCATATTGGTTAGGGCCGGCTCTGGGGTGTTTCCATGTCGTTGTATGTATAATTTGTACTATTATTATGTAGTTGTGGCTGTGTTTAATTGTATTTTACATTATCCCTTTTTGCTTTTCCAGACATTATGCTATGTTATGTCCATTACTCTTTATTACATTAGTACGTAGTGTACAGATTTAGCATGTACTACTAACACTGTGTAGTCACGCCTGTGCTACTCCGAGTCCTAACTGGACCAAATGCTCACACTCAGTTATGCAGAGCCGGCCTTAGGCATAGGAAAACTAGGCACATGCCTAGGGCATTTGGTATGATTAGGGGCACCAGCAGCTTCTAGTGATTAAAATGATATGTGGCATGCCTATATTTTGTGTGTGACTGCGGCTGTATCTGCATACGAAATGCTACGTTGCGTGTATTCCTGGAAATCACTGCAATGTAGCATTTCGTATATGCATATACAGCCGCAGTCGCACACAGAATATAGGCATGCCACATATCATTTTAATCAGCAGAAGCTGCTTGTGCATTCTAGCCAGGGCCGTTTCTTGGGGCAGGCGAGCAGTGCAACCGCACTGGGCGCCCGCCGCGGCACTAACTGTGGCTCCCTGCTTCCCCCTCCTATTTCTCCCCGAGTAACCTGCTCGGGGGGCGGAGTTTCACGGAATGACGCGGTTGCCTCGTTACATCAAGACGCAACCCCGTCACTCCGCGAAACTCCCCCCCCCCGAGCGGAGTACAGAGGGGGATCCAAGTTAGGAAGAGGGAAAGGCCGGCGCGAGGAGCGACTGGTGAGGCGGGCCGAAGAGCGGTAATCGCCTCTGTAAGTATAGTCTCTCTCTCTCTCTCTCAATGTGTAAAATGGGGACCCCTGCCGTAATGTGTGAAATGGGGACTCTTGCCTGCCGTAGTGTGGGGATTTAATGTATCAAGGGCATTGCAGTGTGTGGTATAATATAGTGCAGGGGGCATTACTGTGTGGGGCTTAATATGGTAGAATTTTTTTTTCCTGTGGTGGTCGTGATCTGTTGGAGCAGGGTCAAAAACTGGATTGTGAGGTAGTCTTTTCAGACGAGGCCATGCCCATTTAAATGAGGCCACACCCATTTAGATGACGCAATGCCCCCTTGCCGGGTGCGCGCGCAAGTTGTTGTTTTTTTATCTAGGTGTGTGGGGGGCCACATTTTTTATGTCATGGGGGGGGGGCGCATTTTTTAATCTCGCACTGGGAGCCAAATTGGCTAGAAACAGCCCTGATTCTAGCCACATAGTAATGCAAATAAGATGCATTTTCATAAACAAAATGCGCCCGACGTTAGCAGAGCTGCCACCTGACTCATGCCAGGCATCTCTTGCAGAACTAGCAGCGGTGCTAGGGGGCACCAGCCAAAATCTTGCCTAGGGCATCATATTGGTTAGGGCCAGCTCTGCAGTTATGGATTTGTTGGGTGCATTTTACATCTACACTTTGACATGAAATACATCCAACCCTTCGTAATCTGCTATGTTTCTATTACTGTAATCATTTGACAGATGTGTTCACAGTAAATCCAAACATTATCTGTATTCTCTGTTCTAGGATACAATTGTCTGATAACTAACAGCAGGTGAAATGTTACCGTCTGAAGACGCCATAAAGGCTGCTAGGGTCACATGGTTCTACAGCAAACTCAGCAGTTTATGAAATGTCTTTTGTAGAGTTTAGCACTTTGACCAAGGAAGATCTGACCTTGGAAGATCCCCAGGGCCAAACACTGCAAGAAGAGGATGAGAAGAGCTGCCAGTGCGTGAGTCAGCTTCTAACATGTAGCATTCTGGAGAGAGGGCAATGTCCTCACAAGTAGTCGTCTGGTGGAGGCTGATACATCCTAACACATAAGACAGGTCCCAAGATATACGGTACTATGGGAAAGTTCTAGGCAGGTGTGGATAAAATGCTGCACAGTAAGAATGCTTTCACAAATAGAAGCATTACTAGTTTTAGCAATTAACTAGGAGCAGGATCCCCCAGCAGCACAGAGTATATCAGGAGATGAGTGATGTGTCAGTGAGGACAGGGCTGCATGTGACAGGGGCAATGACATGATGTGAGGAGGGGAATGGAGGCAGCTGGAAGCCACAGACTGAGAGTTATATAGTGGGAGGAGCAGGGTCCCCAGCAGCACAGAGTATGTCAGGAGATGAGGGATGTTGCCTTATAGGTAATTGTCTGCACTTAGTATAATATTAGGGCAATGGATATTGTCTGAATCAAAATATAATTCATTATAAATAGGCGATGTTACCATAGTGGACAGTATACTGGATATATATAGTAAGGAATAGATATGAAATAAGTTTGAATGTATGAGGTAATGTTTAGCTGATTTAAGAGATTAGGTTTGTGTATGTGTTTATATAGATATACTGTATATTTGTGTTTTACAGCAAGATGGTAAAAAATAGTGTAGGGAACAGGTTTATTCTGCTCTAGTCATAAATAAGGCCAGAGAGGTTACAGTAAGATCAAGAGTCATTGTAGAGAAAAGGTATTAGGCCATAAATGATAATAGGTATGTGACAGAGCTCTGTTGGTCATTGGAATTCACAGGTGTGCTTACAGTAGATCAGAATCTACTGGTTTGTCTATTGTCCAGTGAAGGTTAAAAGCTAGGGAGTATAAATTAACTACTATGAAAAGAGATCACATCCATTGATAAAACATTGTGTAACCGACCCCAGGAAAACTTGTCAATACAACAGAACTTTGGATGAAAAGACATTCCAGATTTTACAATACTATACTTGCTTAAGGCAGTGTGGACACCACACTTTTATGACACCATGCCTCCGTGAACAGGACACGACAGCCCAGTTCAATGTTTGTTTTATTACACCTTGGAATCTGACAAACCTATAATTACCTATTCCATTGGAAACTATGAGAATATGATAGTTTGAATTGGTAAAATATGAGATAAAAGGACCAGACTTGTAGTTAGGAGTTAGAAGGAAGAGGGAGAGGGAGAAGAAGAAGGAGAAGGAAGGAAGTCAGTCAGGAGGAGAAGTCATGGAGAACATGCAGAAGGAATGATTCTTGGGATGGCAATCTTTAACTTGCAAGTATACATTTTATGTTAGCAATTGAAACTGTTTGTGAAACTTATGTCATGTTGTTTTATGTTATGTAACGAAGGAAGCATATATAATTATAATTAGTATATATATCACTACTGTGTATATCTTATTCTGTACGATTTGATCTGCCTGTAAATAAAGAATCATATAAAAAGAGCGGTAATATTCAAGCTTGAACTCTCTTTAAGGAATCTTAACTTAATAACTTCATAAGTCATATGTATAAGGACTGCATATATGTATCAGCCAATTAGTTTGTAAGCCTGACATAATATATTTGCAGATATATATGATAAATGCATATTAATTGAAATATATCCATATATTAAATACCATATATGATATATTAAATATTAATATTCATAAATATGATTCCATAAAGCAATATTGGCGACCACGAATTGGACTTGTTATTACTGAATCTGATTATCTGATCTATAATATTTATGAGGAGTAGCAGATGCTATAAGCTGGCTACCAAATCTGCAGAATCACGGTGGGGATGTATCTATGAAAATTTATTACCATTGTGTAATGTCAATTTTGTATTCTGTATAACCTAGGATAAATGTGTTAGTGCAATATACGTTATTTTAACTAACATAATATCTATTAGGAAGCAGCACCAAAGGCTATAAGCCTGCTGGCAAAATACAAGATCACAGTGGAATAGGTTACAAATGAGAATAAAGAATTTAAAGGCCTAGAATAGAAAATGTGCACAGTGGAAAAGAGTATTTCCAAATAAATGTATAAATGTACCAGGTATTAGAGTTTAACCTTAAGACACCGGTCAATCTTAAGGAGAGGATACCTTCAGTACTAAAAACAAAGAATATATAAATTTAGCATTGAAATGTTAAAAATGCAAAAGTTTTCTGTAGCATTTAGAAAAATGCGCAGAACTGCGGCTCTAGAAGCCAAACAGAAATGTAAAGAAGAATCAGGTTCACGTCTTCGTAAGGCGTGCCTGACCATTAATGCAAAAATGCATTCGTTATTTAAGTCCCTTAAACAGAAAAATAAACAGAAAAAGTTTGGGGCAGAAGCGAAAAGCCTGACAGTTTGTAATCAAATTGTCAAGATCTCTGATGAAGAGATAACATCCAGCAAGCAAGCTGAGATAGAAACACCAAACAGGAATAGTGTTGAGGTATGTGAAACTCTGTACACAGAGTCTACAGGAGTCAGAGATGACTTAATCAGTCAAGATCCTAAAATTAAGGAAAGTTACATGTTGCAGGACTGCATCAATGTGCAGCGCATGGAGTCTGCTATGGTCACACAGACCACCAGCAGAACAGCCTCTGTGGTAAAGGAAGAAAGTAGCAATGTGCCGGATGTGTCTATCATCAGACAGCACATTAATGTAAAGGAGGTAGCAGCAATAGGAGATGTCCCCTATACTGTGTCTAGTAAGGGGGAAGATCATTGTAACTCAGATTATGAGTATTCTGCTGAATACACTCTCAGAGTTCCCAATGTAAATGAAGAATTTGTTATGCCCTTAGGCAAAGGTGAATTGTCAGCAGATTTAAACACTGATAGCAGCAGTACAGTGCACACAGGGGTGGGGAAGTTCCCCATGGTGAAAACTCCCATGGCAACCAGAGTTGCAAACCTTGAAATGTATTCACCTGGAAACATGTTTAAAGGGAAAATCCATGAAATTAATTCAGGAATGCATGTTTACAAACAAAGTTCCCAAACTTATGTAACCCCCACAGAGCACTCAGAGACTTCTAGTGATGGTGCAAATGTTTGCATGCTCTCAGAGAGACCACATGCAGAGTGTCATTCTGCAAACCACACACCAATTAACAATGACAAAAAGGATCACCAGGATGAAAATGTTTTTATGCCCTGGTGCCATAACCATTTTATTACAGGTGTGGAAAGACAGAAAGCCCTGGGACCTGCAATACATATTTGGCAAAGTTTAACAAGTTTCTCTCCCCACAAAAGTAGGTTTTTTCAGAAGCTCCAAGATTCTTCCAAACTAAGGAGCCACACCAAGCAGCAAACGCTATGGTTAAAGACAGTCTGGGACCAGGCTGCATCACAAGGGAGTATGGTCACAAGTGAATACGGTAGTATCATTCCTTTACTTGTTAGATCCAATGAAGCCATTGTTTGCTTTGATGTTCAAACAGCCACAGTTTCCAAATTAAACCTGCATCATATCTGCAGCGACAATTGTGCTGTCATTGACACACAATGTGACAGGAAAGATTGGCACAGGCCAGAAACAATTGTTTGTTTGTTATTCAATCGTTAAAAGACACATTTGTAAATTCTGTACCTGATAACATGCAGCAGATAGGACAGAATGCATAGCAAGCTATGTTAAATCACTGTATAAATATCTGTGATAGTCATTGTATGTATTTTTGTTTGATTCATAGTAATCCTGGCAACCTGTATACAGAATGGTGCAAGACTCCAAAAAGACTCCAATTTACAAGGGAAAAGGTCTTCATTAACCCTTTCATCGCTGCTATCCAGCAAAATCTACATAGCATCCCTAAAGACTGATATATGGACAAATCCTCAAGGAGTTTTCCAGTTTCACAAGAAAGGGGAAGGTTTTCATTAACCCTTTCATCACAAGTAATCATTACTTGTCTTTCAAACTACATGTACACTCCCACAACAGTGTACAGCACATCTCATCACTGTGATTATACAGAACTGTCTCATCCCTTCATATACCTTAATCACATATATGTAAACATTTGTCTGAGATATATTTTATATCATTGCATATATACCTTGTAAATATTTTATGTTTTTTTTTATATATTACACAATAGATACTACCTATGCTTCCTTCGTAAAAGCTTCAAAAGTAATTAAATATCTAATACAGGATGGTATACCACGTTATAACAAATTGGGCCGAGATTATTAAGTGGGATGAATAATTCTCTTAATAAAGACTGTCACAAGTCTAAGATAATTATTTGTAGCATAACAGGGTCACTGTATATGCACATGGCTGCATATAAAATAATATTGGATGGAATTAGATATATTTAAAGCCATTCCTAAATGATATTTAATATCTGTTTGAAGCAAAATTATATTCATTTATTGTATTGATAGGATGTTACTATATACACATCAAAAGCATTTTAAATAATTATTAGTCAAAATATAGGTAGGATAGAAAACGCCTTTATATGGGTTAAACTGGTATAAGTTTATGTAAGATTGAGATGTATAAATAGGTACAAGGTAGAATAAGGAGATTTAAGACTGCATGGTAATTTATTCAGTGAGGAAATACAGAACAGAGTAGGTGTACTACTCACAGCCATTTGTGGTACTATTGCCCGAAGACAATTAAGACCTACTATTAACAAGCAAGGAAAGAAAGAAAGAAAGAAAAAAAAAAAAAAGACTGTTTCATATATGCCTGTTCTATTCAAAATCACAACCTGTTTGTGCAAAAGCAATATGGACACTGGTCACAACTGCGGCATTGGATAAACGCAAAGGAAACAGAACTGCTAAAGACTGTATAAAGACTATTACTATTACTGAGGGTCGTCACAAGTACTGAATGTTCAAGACACAGCACTCGACGTACACAGCCCTCTGCCTCAAACAGCGAAATGGCAAGCAAAGGAGCAGCTGCTACGAAGAATTCTACTTCTAGTAATGGTGCAAATGTTGCAAACGCAAGGCCATAATGCAAACGCAAGGCATCTCCAATTGCAAGCAAACCACGCAGATGACAGTCTTATCCCAGTAAATTGCTACATACAAGAACAGCAAAAATGTCCAAACGTACTGATCCAGATACAGAAAAAAGGTCTACAATTGGGCTATGGTATTCCAAATGTCTGTAGAAATTAGTTTTCCTCATGAATACTGAATAAAAACCTCAGTTTTGTCTGCTTTAGTTAAAAAGTAGAATAAGGTTAGGTAAGCTAAGAATTTTTAGAGATTTTTAAAATCATAATGGTTATTATTATTACACTTATGGTATATATTATGGTTACAACGAAAGTTATGTTTGAAGGAATATTTTGAAATGTATTTGGAAGCAATTACGCTAGTTTAATGTGTGGCCAATCAAAAGAATTTCTCATGGCCACAAGGGGGCGACTGTTGCCTTATAGGTAATTGTCTGCACTTAGTATAATATTAGGGCAATGGATATTGTCTGAATCAAAATATAATTCATTATAAATAGGCGATGTTACCATAGTGGACAGTATACTGGATATATATAGTAAGGAATAGATATGAAATAAGTTTGAATGTATGAGGTAATGTTTAGCTGATTTAAGAGATTAGGTTTGTGTATGTGTTTATATAGATATACTGTATATTTGTGTTTTACAGCAAGATGGTAAAAAATAGTGTAGGGAACAGGTTTATTCTGCTCTAGTCATAAATAAGGCCAGAGAGGTTACAGTAAGATCAAGAGTCATTGTAGAGAAAAGGTATTAGGCCATAAATGATAATAGGTATGTGACAGAGCTCTGTTGGTCATTGGAATTCACAGGTGTGCTTACAGTAGATCAGAATCTACTGGTTTGTCTATTGTCCAGTGAAGGTTAAAAGCTAGGGAGTATAAATTAACTACTATGAAAAGAGATCACATCCATTGATAAAACATTGTGTAACCGACCCCAGGAAAACTTGTCAATACAACAGAACTTTGGATGAAAAGACATTCCAGATTTTACAATACTATACTTGCTTAAGGCAGTGTGGACACCACACTTTTATGACACCATGCCTCCGTGAACAGGACACGACAGCCCAGTTCAATGTTTGTTTTATTACACCTTGGAATCTGACAAACCTATAATTACCTATTCCATTGGAAACTATGAGAATATGATAGTTTGAATTGGTAAAATATGAGATAAAAGGACCAGACTTGTAGTTAGGAGTTAGAAGGAAGAGGGAGAGGGAGAAGAAGAAGGAGAAGGAAGGAAGTCAGTCAGGAGGAGAAGTCATGGAGAACATGCAGAAGGAATGATTCTTGGGATGGCAATCTTTAACTTGCAAGTATACATTTTATGTTAGCAATTGAAACTGTTTGTGAAACTTATGTCATGTTGTTTTATGTTATGTAACGAAGGAAGCATATATAATTATAATTAGTATATATATCACTACTGTGTATATCTTATTCTGTACGATTTGATCTGCCTGTAAATAAAGAATCATATAAAAAGAGCGGTAATATTCAAGCTTGAACTCTCTTTAAGGAATCTTAACTTAATAACTTCATAAGTCATATGTATAAGGACTGCATATATGTATCAGCCAATTAGTTTGTAAGCCTGACATAATATATTTGCAGATATATATGATAAATGCATATTAATTGAAATATATCCATATATTAAATACCATATATGATATATTAAATATTAATATTCATAAATATGATTCCATAAAGCAATAGGGATGTGTTAGGGAGGACAGGGCTGCATGTGACAGGGGCAGTGACATGATGTGAGGAGGGAAAGGAGGCCACAGGAAGCCACAGACTGAGAGTTATATAGTGGGAGGAGTAGGGTCCCCAGCAGCACAGAGTATTTCAGGAGATGAGTGATGCGTCAGTGAGGACAGGGCTGCATGTGACAGGGGCAGTGACATGATGTGAGGAGGGGAATGGAGGCAGCAGGAAGCCACAGACTGAGAGTTATATAGTGGGAGGAGCAGGGTCCCCAGCAGCACAGAGTATGTCAGGAGATGAGGGATGTGTCAGTGAGGACAGGGCTGCATGTGACAGGGGCAATGACATGGTGTGAGGAGAGGAATGGAGGCAGCAGGAAGTTACAGACTGAGAGTTATATAGTGGGAGGAGCAGGGTCCCCAGCAGCACAGAGTATGTCAGGAGATGAGGGATGTGTCAGTGAGGACAGGGCTGCATGTGACAGGCGGAGTGACATGATGTGAGGAGGGAAAAGAGGCCACAGGAAGCCACAGACTGAGAGTTATATAGTGGGAGGAGCAGGGTCCCCAGCAGCACAGAGTATATCAGGAGATGAGTGATGTGTCAGTGAGGACAGGGCTGCATGTGACAGGGGCGGTGACATGATGTGAGGAGGGGAATGGAGGCAGCAGGAAGCAACAGACTAGAGTTATATACTGGGAGGAGCAGGGTCCCCAGCAGCACAGAGTATATCAGGAGATGAGTGATGTGTCAGTGAGGACAGGGCTGCATGTGACAGGGGCGGTGACATGATGTGAGGAGGGGAATGGAGGCAGCAGGAAGCAACAGACTAGAGTTATATACTGGGAGGAGCAGGGTCCCCAGCAGCACAGAGTATATCAGGAGATGAGTGATGTGTCAGTGAGGACAGGGCTGCATGTGACAGGGGCGGTGACATGATGTGAGGAGGGGAATGGAGGCAGCAGGAAGCCACAGACAGAGTTATATAGTGGGAGGAGTAGGGTCCCCAGCAGCACAGAGTATTTCAGGAGATGAGTGATGCGTCAGTGAGGACAGGGCTGCATGTGACAGGGGCAGTGACATGATTTGAGGTGGGGAATGGAGGCAGCAGGAAGCCACAGACTGGGAGTTATATAGTGGGAGGAGCAGGGTCCCCAGCAGCACATAGTATATCAGGAGATGAGTGATATGTCAATGAGGACAGGGCTGCATGTGACAGGGGCAGTGACATGATGTGAGGAGAGGAATGGAGGCAGTAGGAAGCCACAGACTGAGAGTTATATAGTGGGAGGAGCAGGGTCCCCAGCAGCACAGAGTATGTCAGGAGATGAGGGATGTGTCAGTGAGGACAGGGCTGCATGTGACAGGGGCAGTGACATGATGTGAGGAGAGGAATGGAGGCAGTAGGAAGCCACAGACTGAGAGTTATATAGTGGGAGGAGCAGGGTCCCCAGCAGCACAGAGTATGTCAGGAGATGAGGGATGTGTCAGTGAGGACAGGGCTGCATGTGACAGGCGGAGTGACATGATGTGAGGAGGGAAAGGAGGCCACAGGAAGCCACAGACTGAGAGTTATATAGTGGGAGGAGCAGCGTTCCCAGCAGCACAGAGTATATCAGGAGATAAGTGATGTGTCAGTGAGGACAGGGCTGCATGTGACAGGGTTCAGTGACATGGTGTGAGGAGGGGAATGGAGGCAACAGGAAGCCACAGACTGAGAGTTATATAGTGGGAGGAGTAGGGACCCCAGCAGCACAGAGTATATCTGGAGATGAGAGATGTGTCAGTGAGGACAGGGCTGCATGTGACAGGGGCAGTGACATGATGTGAGGAGGGGAATGGAGGCAGCAGGAAGCCACAGACTGAGAGTTATATAGTGGGAGGAGCAGGGTCCCCCAGCAGCACAGAGTATATCAGGAGATGAGGGATGTGTCAGTGAGGACAGGGCTACATGTGACAGGGGCAGTGACATGATGTGAGGAGGGGAATGGAGGCAGCAGGAAGTCACAGACTGAGAGTTATATAGTGGGAGGAGCAGGGTCCCTAGCAGCACAGAGTATATCAGGAGATGAGAGATGTGTCAGTGAGGACAGGGCTGCATGTGACAGGGTTCAGTGACATGATGTGAGGAGGGAATGGAAGCAGGAGGAAGTTACAGACTGAGAGTTATATAGTGGGAGGAGCAGGGACCCCCAGCAGTACAGAGTATATCAGGAGATGAGTGATGTGTCAGTGAGGACAGGGCTGCATGTGACAGGGGCAGTGACATGATGTGAGGAGGGGAATGGAGGCCACAGGAAGCCACAGACAGAGTTATATAGTGGAAGCAGTAATGTTCACTAGCTGCACAGCATGTATCAGGCCGTGAGTAATTATGTTAATGAGAACACATTTGCATGATGTGAGGAGCAGAATTGAGGGAAACAGGAAGTCACAGGTATTGGTAGCTTAAAGTTCATAGTGGAAGGATCAGGGCTTACAGCACAGAGAGGTGACATGAGACTGCTGTAGAACTACTGCAGGAAGATTATGGAGTCACACAGAGTTCAAGTCCAACTTGTTCATTATTGTTTGTCTCTTTTAGTGATACTGGCATATCTAGGAACATATTTATCAAATAATATTTGAACATAGATACAGACCCTCCAACATGACCCGCCCCACTAGGTACAAAATGCTCTGCTCCTGGACTTTCCTCTTAATTTATGATTTCCATCACCTGGGTTGAACTAGTTAAATGATAAGAAAGCTGTTTCTTCACAGGTGATGGCAATAATAAATTAAGAGGGAAGTCCAGAAACAGCATTTTGTACCTAGTGGGGCGGGTCATGTTGGAGGGTTTGTAGATAAACTAGTCCTTTATTAGTGCCTAAAATAATTAAATTAGTTTTGAGGTGATCAAAAAGAGTAGTAAAATAAATGAGCCATCTTTAAGTAGCTATTTTGTTGAGGGGGATTAATGGTGATGAAACATTTGCCGTAAAACAGTTGTATTGTTTCCTATTGCCGGATAATTACATCATGTACAATTTACAAAGTGATACTGACTCCACTGTAAATCAGTATTATAGAAGATGAAATACTGAAGGGAAATATATAGATTTCACAATCAATTAAGCACTTTAGCAAAACACATGTGTGCCTACAAAAAACACAGAGTCAAAACAAATGAATATTGAATATGTTAATGAAGATAATGTATTCCTGTTTGCTCTAGGACTTGGCACAAAGGAGGCAGAGAATATGTTTATGTCCCTGTGCCAGCCAGGCTACAGCATTCATTATCAGACACTTCCAATCTTACTCAGTTCACATGGGTTTATCAACAATATACCAGCACCATCATGCCTCAAAGCATTCACAAATCATATCTATCTGAATTGCAGATATGCACATGTCAACATCTAGGGAGTATTAGCACAGGGATCAGTACTTTCTATGCTTCACCAAAGTACTGTGCAGCCGAGGCAGACTTGTAAGGAAAACATACGAGCAATACTCAACAGGAACGAGTGCAGAAAAATAGTGTGTTTCCTCCCATATGCAGGAAATCTCTACATGCAACCCCCTTTGCGGGTGTAGCCTACAGTATGTGCCATCAGTTGTAGCCTACCTGCCTTTTACTCATACTTACCGACATTCTGGCTGCTCTCTGCAGGAGAGAGCAGCCAGGTCGGCTCAGCAGGAGGGCAGGGGAGTGCTGTGACGTGACGAGGGGGTGGGCCGGAGGCGGAGTGGGGGTGGGGCAAGGGTGGGACGGGGAGGGGTTACAGTGCCACCTCCTTTAAGCCACGCCCCCACTCTGTAATGCCGCGATCACCGGCATTACACTGCAGGGGGCGTGGCTATGATGACGCGATTTAGCAAGAATCGCGTCATCAACTGCCCGGACCGCCCACTTTACACACTATGTGGGCGGATGGGCAGGGGGGACCCCTCAAATTGGGAGACTTGCCAGCTCTTCCGGAGGGCCGGGAGGGTCACCTGATTTTTGGGAGCCTCCCGCCCATTCCGGGAGAGTAGGCAAGTATGCTTTCTCTAACGTCCTAGTGGATGCTGGGGACTCCGTAAGGACCATGGGGATAGACGGGCTCCGCAGGAGACATGGGCACTTTAAGAAAGAATTTAGTTCTGGTGTGCACTGGCTCCTCCCTCTATGCCCCTCCTCCAGACCTCAGTTTGATACTGTGCCCAGACGAGCTGGGTGCTTTTCAGTGAGCTCTCCTGAGTTTGAGAGAAAGTATTTTGTTAGGTTTTTTATTTTCAGGGAGCTCTGCTGGCAACAGTCTCCCTGCATCGTGGGACCCTGCATCGTGGGACTGAGGGGAGAGAAGCAGCCCTACTCTCTGAAGCTAGGTCCTGCTTCTTAGGCTACTGGACACCATTAGCTCCAGAGGGATCGTACGCAGGATCTCACCCTCGCCGCCCGATCCCAGAGCCGCGCCGCCGTCCCCCTCGCAGAGCCGGAAGACAGAAGCCGGGTGAGTATGAGTAGCAAAGAAGACTTCACAGGCGGCAGAAGACTCCGTGATCTTCACTGAGGTAACGCACAGCACTGCAGCTGTGCGCCATTGCTCCCACACACCTCACATACTCCGGTCACTGTAAGGGTGCAGGGCGCAGGGGGGGGGGGGTGCCCTGGGCAGCATTTGGGACCACTGCATATATGTATGAGCCCCCGCCAAAAATTGCATATTTAAGCGGGACAGAAGCCCGCTGCCGAGGGGGCGGGGCTTCTTCCTCAGCACTCACCAGCGCCATTTTTTCTCCACAGCTCCGCTGAGAGGAAGCTCCCCAGGCACTCCCCTGCAGATACACGATAGAAGAGGGTAAAAAGAGAGGGGGGGCACATAATTAGGCGCAAAACACAATATAAACAGCAGCTACTGGGTTAACATTAAGTTACTGTGTTATTCCTGGGTTTATAGCGCTGGGGTGTGTGCTTTCATACTCTCTCTGTCTCTCCTAAGGGCCTTGTGGGGGAACTGTCTTCAAAAAGGGCATTCCCTGTGTGTGTGGTGTGTCGGTACGCTTGTGTCGACATGTCTGATGAGGAAGGCTATGTGGAAGCAGAGCGGGAGCAAATGAATGTGGTGTCTCCGCCGACGGCGCCGACACCTGCTTGGATGGATATGTGGAAGGTTTTAAATGATAATGTTAATTCCTTGCATAAAAGGTTAGAAAAAGCTGGAGCCTCGGGACAGTCAGGGTCCCAACCCGTGCCTGATCCTATGTCGCAGAGGCGGTCAGGGTCTCAGAAGCGCCCACTATCCCAAATTGTTGACACAGATACCGACATGGATTCTGACTCCAGTGTCGATTACGATGATGCAAAGTTACAGCCAAAATTGGCTAAATCCATCCGTTATATGATTATAGCAATTAAGGATGTGTTGCACATCACAGAGGAAACCCCAGTCCCTGACAAGAGGGTACATATGTATGGGGAAAAGAAGCCGGAGGTAACCTTTCCCCCCTCACACGAGCTAAATGAGTTATGTGAAAAGGCTTGGGAGTCTCCAGATAAAAAACTGCAGATTTCCAAAAGGATTCTTATGGCGTATCCTTTCCTGCCAACGGACAGGTTAGGCTGGAAATCCTCCCCTAAGGTGGACAAAGCTTTAACACGCTTATCCAAGAAGGTAGCCCTGCGTCACAGGATACGGCTACCCTCAAAGATGCTGCGGATCGCAAACAGGAGGTTACCCTGAAGTCCATTTATACACATTCAGGTACCTTACTGTGGCCGGCGATCGCGTCGGCCTGGGTGTGTAGTGCTGTAGCAGCATGGACGGATACCTTATCTGAGGAAATTGATACCTTAGACAAGGATACTATATTGTTGACCTTGGGGCATATTAAAGACGCTGTCCTATATATGAGAGATGCTCAAAGAGACATTAGTCTACTGGGTTCTAGAATAAATGCTATGTCAATTTCTGCCAGAAGCGTCCTGTGGACTCTGCAATGGACAGGTGACGCTGACTCAAAAAGGCATATGGAGGTTTTACCTTACAAGGGTGAGGAATTGTTTGGGGAGGGTCTCTCGGACCTGGTCTCCACAGCTACTGCTGGAAAGTCAAATTTTTTGCCATATATTTCCTCACAGCCTAAGAGAGCACCGTATTATCAAATGCAGTCCTTTCGATCACAGAAAAACAAGAAAGTCCGAGGTGCGTCCTTTCTTGCCAGAGGCAGGGGCAGAGGAAAGAAGCTGCACAACACAGCTAGTTCACAGGAACAGAAGTCCTCCCCGGCCTCTACAAAATCCACCGCATGACGCTGGGGCTCCACAGGCGGAGCTAGGCCCGGTGGGGGCACGTCTTTGAAATTTCAGCCACAAGTGGGTTCACTCCCAGTTGGATCCCTGGGCAATAGATATTGTGTCTCAGGGATACAAGCTGGAATTCGAGGAGATGCCCCCTCACCGATACCTCAAATTGGCCCTGCCAGCTTCCCCCCACGAGAGGGAAATAGTGTTAACTGCAATTCACAAATTGTATCTTCAACAGGTGGTGGTCAAGGTTCCCCTCCTTCAACAAGGAAGGGGTTATTATTCGACCATGTTTGTAGTCCCGAAACCGGACGGTTCGGTCAGACCCATATTGAATTTAAAATCCCTGAACATATACCTGAAAAGGTTCAAGTTCAAGATGGAATCGCTGAGAGCGGTCATCGCAAGCCTGGAAGGGGGGGATTTTATGGTGTCTCTGGACATAAGGGATGCATACCTTCATGTCCCCATTTATCCACCTCATCAGGCGTACCTCAGATTTGTGGTACAGGATTGTCATTACCAATTTCAGACGTTGCCATTTGGTCTTTCCACGGCACCGAGAATATTTACCAAGGTAATGGCGGAAATGATGGTACTCCTGCGGAAGCAAGGGGTCACAATTATCCCATACTTGGACGATCTCCTCATAAAAGCGAGATCAAGAGAGCAGTTGCTGATCAGCGTAGCACTTTCTCTGGAAGTGTTACGGCAACACGGCTGGGTTCTAAATATTCCAAAGTCGCAGTTGGTTCCTACGACTCGTCTGCCTTTCCTGGGCATGATTCTAGACACAGACCAGAAAAGGGTTTATCTTCCGATAGGGAAAGCTCAGGAACTCATGACACTGGTCAGGAACCTATTAAAACCAAAACAGGTGTCAGTGCATCACTGCACTCGAGTCCTGGGAAAGATGGTGGCATCATACAAGGCCATTCCCTTCGGCAGGTTCCATGCGAGGACCTTTAAATGGGACTTACTGGACAAGTGGTCCGGATCACATCTTCAGATGCATCGGTTAATCACCCTATCCCCCAGGGCCAGGGTGTCACTCCTGTGGTGGCTGCAGAGCGCTCACCTTCCCGAGGGCCGCAGATTCGGCATTCAGGACTGGGTCCTGGTGACCACGGACGCAAGCCTCCGAGGTTGGGGTGCAGTCACACAGGGAAGAAATTTCCAAGGTCTGTGGTCAAGTCAAGAGACTTGCCTTCACATCAACATCCTGCAACTAAGGGCCATATACAACGCCCTACGTCAAGCGGAGACCCTGCTTCGTGACCAACCGGTTCTGATTCAGTCAGACAACATCACCGCAGTGGCTCATGTAAACCGCCAAGGCGGCACAAGGAGCAGAGTGGTGATGGCGGAAGCCACCAGAATTCTTCGCTGGGCGGAGATTCACGTAAGTGCACTGTCAGCAGTGTTCATCCCGGGAGTGGACAACTGGGAAGCGAACTTCCTCAGCAGACACGACCTCCACCCGGGAGAGTGGGGACTTCATCAGGAAGTCTTTGCACAGATTACAAGTCGGTGGGAACTGCCACAGGTGGACATGATGGCATCCCGCCTCAACAAAAAGCTACAGAAGTATTGCACCAGGTCAAGAGACCCTCAGGCGATAGCTGTAGACGCCCTGGTGACACCGTGGGTGTTCCAGTCGATCTATGTATTTCCTCCTCTTCCTCTCATACCCAAGGTGCTGAGGATAATAAGAAAAAGAGGAGTGAGAACAATCCTCATTGTTCCAGATTGGCTACGAAGGACTTGGTATCCAGATCTGCAAGAAATGCTCACAGAGGACCCGTGGCCTCTTCCTCTAAGACAGGATTTGTTGCAACAGTGGCCCTGTCTGTTCCAAGACTTACCGCGGCTAGCAGACAAAGGCATTCCGGATGAGGTCATTCCTACGCTGATAAAGGCTAGGAAGGACGTGACAGCTCAACATTATCACCGTATATGGCGAAAATATGTTGCTTGGTGTGAGGCCAGGAATGCTCCTACGGAGGAATTCCAGCTGGGCCGTTTCCTTCACTTCCTACAGTCCGGAGTGAATTTGGGCCTAAAATTGGGTTCCATTAAGGTCCAGATTTCGGCCCTATCCATTTTCTTTAAAAAGGAGTTGGCTTCTCTACCTGAAGTTCAGACGTTTGTAAAGGGAGTGCTGCATATTCAGCCTCCTTTTGTGCCTCCAGTGGCACCTTGGGATCTTAACGTGGTGTTGAGTTTCCTGAAATCCCACTGGTTTGAACCACTCAAAACGGTGGAGTTGAAATATCTCACGTGGAAGGTGGTCATGCTATTAGCCTTGGCTTCGGCTAGGCGTGTGTTAGAGTTGGCGGCTTTGTCACATAAAAGCCCCTATCTGGTTTTCCATGTAGATAGAGCAGAATTGCGGACCCGTCCACAATTTCTGCCGAAAGTGGTTTCATCCTTTCATATAAACCAACCTATTGTGGTGCCTGTGACTACTACTGACTTGGAGGATTCCGAGTTGCTTGATGTGGTCAGGGCTTTGAAGGTTTATGTAGCCAGAACGGCTACGGTCAGGAAAACAGAGTCGTTGTTTATCCTGTATGCTTCCAACAAGCTTGGTGCTCCTGCTTCAAAGCAAACTATTGCTCGCTGGATCTGTAACACGATTCAGCAGGCTCATTCTGCGGCTGGGTTGCCGCTGCCAAAATCAGTTAAGGCCCATTCCACTAGGAAGGTGGGCTCTTCTAGGGGCGGCTGCCCGAGGGGTCTCGGTATTACAGCTTTGCAGAGCGGCTACTTGGTCAGGTTCAAACACTTTTGCAAAGTTCTACAAGTTTGATACCCTGGCTGAGGAGGACCTCGTGTTTGCTCAATCGGTGCTGCAGAGTCATCCGCACTCTCCCGCCCATTTGGGAGCTTTGGTATAATCCCCATGGTCCTTATGGAGTCCCCAGCATCCAATAGGACGTTAGAGAAAATAAGATTTTACTTACCGGTAAATCTATTTCTCGTAGTCCGTAGTGGATGCTGGGTGCCCGTCCCAAGTGCGGAATTCTTCTGCAATACTTGTATATAGTTATTGCTTCAATAAGGGTTATGTTATGGTTGCTTCAGGGTTGACCTGATGCTCTGTTGTTTATCATACTGGTTGTTTTCACATGTTATACGGTGTGATTGGTGTGGCTGGTATGAATCTTGCCCTGGATTACCAAAATCCTTTCCTTGTACTGTCAGCTCTTCTGGGCACAGTTTCTCTAACTGAGGTCTGGAGGAGGGGCATAGAGGGAGGAGCCAGTGCACACCAGAACCTAAATTCTTTCTTAAAGTGCCCATGTCTCCTGCGGAGCCCGTCTATCCCCATGGTCCTTACGGAGTCCCCAGCATCCACTGCGGACTACGAGAAATAGATTTACCGGTAAGTAAAATCTTATTTTTACTGGGTTCAAAAGATACACCTCTAAACTAATATATGCTTAAGTGCTTGTTTGGCAGCGGCACATTTGCATGTGTGTGGGTCTGATGGAACAAAATGTTAAATAGTTAAATGCTACACGCAGTCTCTTAATTGAGTGTTATTGTGCAAGATTCATCAACCACAATAACATCACATGTCTGATCACCAGACGTAAAGTTCAGGCTAATTAGACTGCAGGTGCATGTTGTTTACTTGGCTCTAGAAAAGGGTCTGCATATGCCCAAGCCTGTCACTGTGTTACTGGAGCGTCACAGTTCTGTATGGCTGTACAGTACTTAGCCCAGGAGAAATTGATACCTTATTATTGTATTAACTGCTGTTTATCTTCTTTCACCTGTATCCTGTTGTCTTCAGTAAAACCTACTCTGGTCTGGAGTCATTGTCTGGACTAACCCTTTAGCTCATATCTACCATGCACCTAGCAACTTGTAAACATTTGCCAATACAAAAGTGGAGCAGTAATTAATAGCTCATGTGTGTCTTACGGACTTTCTATATGTTCAGCAGAATGGAGTCTAATTGCATGGACATTATAAATGTAGGAATAGACATACATCAGTGACCCGAACGCATTTACAATAGCCATTAACACTAGTGTAACCTGTATACAAATTAGTGAGCAGCTTTAAAGAAAAATAATGTGAAAATAACCATACAACTGGATGCATTCTCTCCTAAACTGTAATAGATCTCCCAAATCCTGTACAGATGTGTCTGTATGCAATTGCTGCCTACAGTATTAAATAATGACTAGTTGTGGATAATATTGATATATAATTCTAACGCAGAGTACACACCCAGAACATCTGTGCAGAAAAAGGGTTTACAGCTACGACTCAGATTAATGTGGAACATAAAATATAACTCTTTAGCAGGCGTCTTAATGCAATACAGTACAGTATGTGTTTTTTATTAATCAAGTATTGTAACTGGTATAAAAACTGTTCACCATGAGCCCGCAAGTGCCAAATTACTACAAGTAATGTTTCAGAGGTGTGAGAATGTTATATTTATATCAAGCTGTATCTGCTGCTCATAATGAACTACTGTCAAACAAATCTGCTAATTGCTATTCAGACCCAGAGCCAGCATTTTAAAGATAGTAAAGTGTAACGCAAAGAGCATGACTAATATAAGGCTTATTACAATACAGTGAATCAGGTTGGGATGACAGTTGGTGGCTGTTGGTTGGGTTCCCCTATTTTAAATTTGGACTGTGCTGCAACCAGTGGCGGCTCTAGAGGTGGGGCTGCAGCACAGTCATACCAGTGGGTATGAATTTTAGATCTTGCAGGTGCTGAAAGTCTGGCACAACAATTATAACTCTCCGCAACACTATCTTCTTCTGACTGTGCACTCACCCCTCCATCGGATATTTACAGAGCCGGCCCTAACCAATATGATGCCCTAGGCAAGATTTTGGCTGGTGCCCCCTAGCACCGCCTCTAGTTCTGCAGGAGATGCCTGGCATGATTCAGCTGGCAGCTCTGCTAACGTCGGGCGCCTTTTGTTTATGAAAATGCATCTTATTTGCATTACTATTTGGCTAGGATGCACAAGCAGCTTCAGCTGATTAAAATGATATGCAGCATGCCTATATTCTTTCTGCGACTGTGGCTGTATCTGCATACAAAATGCTACATTACAGTGATTTCGAGGAATACACTGCAACGTAGCATTTCGTATGCAGATACAGCCTCAGTCACTCACAGAATATAGGCATGTTGCATATCATTTTAATCAGCAGAAGCTGCTGGTGCCCCTAAGCATGCCAAATGCCCTAGGCATTTGCCTAGTTTGCCTATACCTAAGGCCGGCTCTGGATATTTACATCATTAGCTCCATGGCTAGATTATCAATCCGCAGGCCTTTTATTTCATAATTGATGTTTCAATTTGGCACTTGCAGCAAAATCCCATTCCATTGTTAGGGTCATTATTTATCTTATTTTTTTTTTTTAACTAAAATAATGTGAAAACGGTATTGGGCAAGATTTTGCAAAAATGCAGTAAAGTTTACATCTAATTCGAATCCTGATCACATTTCCCATACATGAAATGGGAAATGCATTCAGCCCAAATTTACTAAGGTCAATGTGTGATTTTTATTTTCTCAAACTAAGCACTTCTAAACTAACGGCATCTCCAGATGGCATTAGTAGAGGTTTCATCAGTGGCTGTAGTGCTGCTCTGCCCTTCCTGACATCTGATCACTTTCCCTATGATAAGATTCATTTATTTTCTATAATAAACATCTATTTTCTTTCTGCATGTAGCCTGTGTTCTATAATACATAGGCTGCATGCCAGGGGTAGATTACTAGGGGACAGGACAAGTATGCAGACTCCGTGCATACCCCTTACTATCTACAGCGCAGTAGACTCTGGAATGCGCAGGTCTCTGGAAACATGGCATCTGCCATGTTCCAGAGACTAATAACAACTGTGCGTGTGCGGCGGCCATTTTTCCAGTGATTTTTGCCTTGGCTGTAGAGCTGACGCCGGACTCAGGAAAGGTAAGTATAGACTGCATCCATTGTAGATGACACTGCTGCATTCTCTGTCTGCACACTCTGTACTACCTTGCTGGGCATGCCCCCACAAGCGAAGGCTTTTACTATCGCAAAGGCCCGATGTGCCGGAACACATTCCCGGGACAGAGTACTCTCACAACACCACATTCTTGAACATCCCTATGATAACATTGAATAGTGCAATATGATATTTATCAATATTATCACATCACAATCACCTATAAAATGTGAATTGTGATAAATATGCCCCTTAAAGAGGAAAAAATTGTGTTTGTGTTTAATTTGCATTTGTATGTAATTTTCTTTTGTTTTACTGAAAATGTGTGTGCCGCATTAATAACTCTCCAGTCAGTATTCCCTCTGGTATAAATGACACTGTATTAAATTATTATATTGTGTACAAAACATAGTAACTAACATTTTAGAGTTTGATACCAATGGTTACATGCATTTCTTAAAAAGTTCTGTGACAGCACTCAGTTTACAAACACGCGGCTAAATGTAATATCCTCCGAGTTCCGAAGGGGCGGAACTTTTGTGCCCATTTTTTTAAAGCAGCAATCATTTGCAAGGAAAAACCAGGTTTGTTTTACCTTGTAAATGATAGCTGCTTTAAAAATCGTGTAGACTCGCACAAAAGACCCGCACCTCCAGAAATCAGAGGCTATTACAATTAGCCGATGGTCTATGATAGAATATATATCTTAATCAATAAGGCAAAACACATTGGTCCTGGATGGAACAGTTTCCACTTTATTATTGATAAGAGCTGCAATGTTATATAGAATTTATTATTAGAAATTATTAGAAATACTTGTGGTAGAGGGTGAATATTCAACATAACTAATTTATATTGAAGTTATCATCTGTGCACAGTATTATATATTTTTATGGTCAATGTTACTTCACTTTAATATTAAACTAGGTGCTTATTAACATTTTATTAAATATTTGGAATGGTGTCGATTTTTTTCATTACGCATAATGTTCTGCCTGTATAAATGGTTGTGATGTACAGGAGGCATTCGCAAATTGGTACACAATATATGTAGCATAGACCTAGTAGGTTCCATGCTGGAACCTCTCTTGGTAGAGGGAAGCGGGTGGAGTGTAGAAAGACAGTGCACACCCAACCAAAGATAATCAGCCCCGTTCTGAAAATCGATGGAGCTGAGGTTACACACCTCCTTTGTGACTCTGCGGTGGAGGGAAGATCACTTAAGGAGGGAGTTGTTTCTGGGGAACCAGGACGCAGGCCTATAGTACGTTGACTGAGCTTTGTCAATGGCTTCCATGTTGTAGGCCGATGTTGCAACCTGCAATGTATTAAGTTGCTGAATTCACCAATCCACAGTCAAAGCATACAGATGTGCCCTCACTTACTGGTTGTCACATGGGACCTGGTGTGCAAGCGGGGCTATTTGGTGCTCCTATGGAAGTCCACATCTAGACTTTGAGACTCCTGTGTAAAAAGGAACTCACCAGAGAGTGGTGATGATTGTTACGCATGGAGTTCTGTTTTTTAGGGTTACATGTAGAGATGTGCACCGAAAATTTTTCGGGTTTTGTGTTTTGGTTTTGGATTCGGTTCCGCGGCCTTGTTTTGGATTCGGACGCCTTTTGGCAAAACCTCCCTGAAATTTTTTTTACGGATTCGGGTGTGTTTTGGATTCGGGTGTTTTTTTTACAAAAAAACCCTCAAAAACAGCTTAAATCATAGACTTTGGGGGTAATTTTGATCCCATAGTATTATTAACCTCAATAACCACAATTCCATTCATTTCCAGTCTATTCTAAACACCTCACACTATTATTTTTAGTCCTAAAATTTGCACCAAGGTCGCTGGATGACTAAGCTAAGCGACCCAAGTGGCCGGCACAAACACCTGGCCCATCTAGGAGTGGCACTGCAGTGTCAGACAGGATGGCACTTAAAAAAATTAGCCCCAAACATCACATGATGCAAAGATAAATAAAAAAAAAAAAAAAGAGGTGCAAGATGGAATTGTCCTTGGGCCCTCCCACCCACCCTTATGTTGTATAAACAGGACATGCACACTTTAACAAACCCATCATTTCAGCGACAGGGTCTGCCACACGACTGTGGCTGAAATGACTGGTTGGTTTGGGCCCCCACCAAAAAAAGAAGCAATCAATCTCTCCTTGCACAAACTGGCTCTACAGAGGCAAGATGTCCACCTCCTCCTCATCCTCCGATTCATCACCCTTTTCACTGTGTACATCCCCCTCCTCACAGAGTATTAATTCGTCCCCACTGGAATCCACCATCTCAGGTCCCTGTGTACTTTCTGGAGGCAATTGCTGGTGAATGTCTCCACGGAGGAATTGATTATAATTCATTTTGATGAACATCATCTTCTCCACATTTTGTGGAAGTAACCTCGTACGCCGATCGCTGACAAGGTGACCGACTGCACTAAACACTCTTTCAGAGTACACACTGGAGGGGGGGGGGGGCAACTTAGGTAAAATAAAGCCAGTTTGTGCAAGGGCCTCCAAATTGCCTCTTTTTCCTGCCAGTATACGTACGGACTGTCTGACGTGCCTACTTGGATGCAGTCACTCATGTAATCCTCCACTATTCTTTCAATGGTGACAGAATCATATGCAGTGACAGCAGACGACATGTCAGTAATCGTTGGCAGGTCCTTCAGTCCGGCCCAGATGTCAGCACTCGCTCCTGACTGCCCTGCATCACCGCCAGCGGGTGATTTTGGAAATCTGATCCTTTTCCTGGCAGCTCCAGTGGCGGGAGAAAATGAAGGAGGAGCTGTTGGCGGGTCACGTTCCGCTTGACTTGACAAGTGTCTCACCAGCAGGTCTTTGAACATCTGCAGACTTGTGTCTGCCGGAAAGAGAGATACAACGTAGGCTTTAAACCTAGGATCGAGCACGGTGGCCAAAATGTAGTGCTCTGATTTCAACAGATTGACCACCCGTGAATCCTGGTTAAGCGAATTAAAGGCTCCATCCACAAGTCCCACATGCCTAGCGGAATCGCTCCGTTTTAGCTCCTCCTTCAATCTCTCCAGCTGCTTCTGCAAAAGCCTGATGAGGGGAATGACCTGACTCAGGCTGGCAGTGTCTGAACTGACTTCACGTGTGGCAAGTTCAAAGGGTTGCAGAACCTTGCACAACGTTGAAATCATTCTCCACTGCGCTTGAGTCAGGTGCATTCCCCCTCCTTTGCCTATATCGTAGGCAGATGTATAGGCTTGAATGGCCTTTTGCTGCTCCTCCATCCTCTGAAGCATATAGAGGGTTGAATTCCACCTCGTTACCACCTCTTGCTTCAGCTGATGGTGGGGCAGGTTCAGGAGTGTTTGCTGGTGCTCCAGTCTTCGGCACGCGGTGGCTGAATGCCGAAAGTGGCCCGCAATTCTTCTGGCCACCGATAGCATCTCTTGCACGCCCCTGTCATTTTTTAAATAAATTCTGCACCACCAAATTCAATGTATGTGCAAAACATGGGACGTGCTGGAATTTGCCCAATTGTAATGCACGCACAATATTAGTGGAGTTGTCCGATGTCACAAATCCCCAGGAGAGTCCAATTGGGGTAAACCAATCTGCGATGATGTTCCTCAGTTTCCGTAAGAGGTTGTGTTAGGGTCTCCTGCCCTGTGCTGCCACGTCGTCATGGCAACCGGGAGACAAGTGCTAGCGGAGTGGCCTGAGCGCAGCTGATACTCCGGTTCGGGTCTTTTGCTGTGCAGTGGTTACAGGCTTTGTGCACGGCAGGGGATCCGGTGCTGGTTTTTGTGCTCACAGTCTGTGAGGTCTGAGTGGGGCGTGGACAGCACCTGCTATATAAGGCCTCTTCTCAGGTTAAGCAGATGCTGCTGAATCTTTGTTGGTTAGTCAGTTCCTGAAAGTTAGCCAGTACTGTGTAGCTTTGTATTTGTTTGTTGCTTACTGCAAATAGGCCTTGGGATTTGGTACTACACTCTGCCAATCCAGACCTAGCAGTAAGACTGGAGTCAGTCGTTTAACTTGCTGGGGTTCTTTTGCTACTCTGTGAACTTAGCAAGTTTGCGGCTGTATTCTCAGACTTGCCTGCCAAAATCCTTTCTCACTGTGCAAGGTGTTCTGGTGTCAGTTTAGTGGCAGTAAGCTGAACCAGTGCACTGCAAGTGATGACTAGGATTGTGGAGACTCTCCTTGTGTCTATTATTCCATCTCTGACCAAGGAGTTTACTGCCACACCCGTTGGTAACCCTTTAGGGTTTTGCTGTTGCCCTTAGCAACAGCATTTCGGGTTCTCTACGTATTAAAACACAACATCTTGCTTCTTTCCATCTGAGCACTCCTAATACTAGGGAGACACCCAGTTTCTTAGCCTCTGGGCTTCTCTGTTCACTTTGTGTTTATTTTGTTACCCTATCACCTTCTGTGTACATAATGTCATATTCCCCAGTCTGTCTGTGAGTTCATTTGTTTTGCATCCCTCTCCGTTCAGACACCAGTACATTCCTGCAGGCACTGGTGTGCATAACAGGTTGTCAGCTGTGTGCCTCTTATGGAAAGCGGTGATACAAAGCGTAGCCTGCCTAGGAACGAGTTGGCGTTTGCGAGATGCTGCTACTGGTGCCGCCGCTGCTGTTCTTGCTGCGGGAGGCAATACATCTACCCAGTGGGCTGTCATAGTCCTGAGTCTGCCCTGCTCCACTTGTCCACATGTCCGTGGTTAAATGGACACTGGGTACAACTGCATTTTATAGGACCCTGGTGAGTCTTTTTCTGACGTCTGTGTACATTCTTGGTATCGCCTGCCTAGAGAAGTGGAACCTAGATGGTATTTGGTACCGGGGACACACTACCTCAAGAAATTCTCTAATTGCCTGTGAACTAACGCCGGATACCGGACGCACGTCTAACACCAACACAGCTGCCAAGGCCTGAGTTATCCGCTTTGCAACAGGATGACTGCTGTGATATTTCATCTTCCTCGCAAAGGACTGTTGGACAGTCAATTGCTTACTGGAAGTAGTACAAGTGGTCTTCCGACTTCCCCTCTGGGATGACGATCGACTCCCAGCAGCAACAACAGCAGCGCCAGAAGTAACAACAGCAGCAGTAGGCATTCCACTCAAGGATCCATCAGAGGAATCCCAGTCAGGAGAGGTCTCGTCAGACTTGCCAGTGACATGGCCTGCAGGACTATTGGTGTTCCTGTGTAAGGGGGAAATTGACATTGAGGGAGTTGGTGTTGTGGTTTGCAGGAGCTTGGGTACAAGAGGAAGAAGAGATTTAGTTGTCAGTGGACTGCTTCCGCTGTCACCCAAAGTTTTTGAACCTGTCAATGACTTCTGATGAATGCGCTCCAGGTGACGTTTAAGGGAGGATGTTCCTAGGTGGTTAATGTCCTTACCCCTACTTATTACAGCGTGACAAAGGCACCACACGGCTTGACACCTGTTGTCCGCATTTCTGTTAAAATAATTCCACACCGAAGAGGTGATTTTTTTGGTAATTTGACCAGGCATGTCAATGGCCATATTCATCCCACGGACAACAGGTGTCTCCCCGGGTGCCTGACTTAAACAAACCACCTCACCATCAGATTCCTCCTTGTCAATTTCCTCCCCAGCGCCAGCAACACCCGTATCCTCATCCTGATGTACTTCAACAGTGACATCTTCAATTTCAATATCAGGAACTGGACTGTGGGTGCTCCTTCCAGCAGTTGCAGGGGGCGTGCAAACGGTGGAAGGCGCCACCTCTCCCCGTCCAGTGTTGGGAAGGTCGGGCATCGCAACCGACACAATTGGACTCTCCTTGGGGATTTGTGATTTAGAAGAACGCACAGTTCTTTGCTGTGCTTTTGTCAGCTTAAGTCTTTTCATTTTTCTAGCGGGAGGATGAGTGCTTCCATCCTCATGTGAAGCTGAACCTCTAGCCATGAACATAGGCCAGGGCCTCAGCCGTTCCTTGCCACTCCGTGTCGTAAATGGCATATTGGCAAGTTTACGCTTCTCCTCAGACGCTTTTAATTTATATTTTTGGGTCATTTTACTGAACTTTTGTTTTTGGATTTTATATGCTCTCTACTATGACATTGGGCATCGGCCTTGGCAGACGACGTTGATGGCATTACATCGTCTTGGCCATGACTAGTGGCAGCAGCTTCAGCACGAGGTGGTAGTGGATCTTGATCTTTCCCTAATTTACCCTCCACATTTTTGTTCTCCATCTTTTAATGTGTGGAATTATATGCCAGTAATATATCAATAGCATTGGCCTACTGTACCGTACTGCTATATATATATATATATCTATACTCTGGTGGGCAGCAAAATTCTGCACTGTCCTCCTACTATATACTGCGCACAACTACAATGCAGCACAGATATGGATAGTATACTTGACGACACAGAGGTAGAGCAATGGACTACTGTACCGTACTGCTATATATATACTGGTGGTCAGCAAAATTCTGCACTGTCCTCCTACTATATACTGCGCACAACTACAATGCAGCACATATATGGATAGTATACTTGATGACACAGAGGTAGAGCAATGGACTACTGTACCGTACTGCTATATATATATATATATATATATATATATATATATATATATATATATATACTGGTGGTCAGCAAAATTCTGCACTGTCCTCCTACTATATACTGTGCACAACTACAATGCAGCACAGATATGGATAGTATACTTGACGACACAGAGGTAGAGCAATGGACTACTGTACCGTACTGCTATATATATACTGGTGGTCAGCAAAATTCTGCACTGTCCTCCTACTATATACTGCACACAACTACAATGCAGCACAGATATGGATAGTATACTTGACAACACAGAGGTAGAGCAATGGACTACTGTACCGTACTGCTCTATATATATATATATATATATATATATATATATATATATATACTGGTGGTCAGCAAAATTCTGCACTGGCATCCAACTATATACTGCGCACAACTACAATGCAGCACAGATATGGATAGTATACTTGACGACACAGAGGTAGAGCAATGGACTACTGTACCGTACTGCTATATATATACTGGTGGTCAGCAAAATTCTGCACTGTCCTCCTACTATATACTGCGCACAACTACAATGCAGCACATATATGGATAGTATACTTGATGACACAGAGGTAGAGCAATGGACTACTGTACCGTACTGCTATATATATATATATATATATATATATATATATATATACTGGTGGTCAGCAAAATTCTGCACTGTCCTCCTACTATATACTGTGCACAACTACAATGCAGCACAGATATGGATAGTATACTTGACGACACAGAGGTAGAGCAATGGACTACTGTACCGTACTGCTATATATATACTGGTGGTCAGCAAAATTCTGCACTGTCCTCCTACTATATACTGCGCACAACTACAATGCAGCACAGATATGGATAGTATACTTGACAACACAGAGGTAGAGCAATGGACTACTGTACCGTACTGCTCTATATATATATATATATATATATATATATATATATATATATATATATATACTGGTGGTCAGCAAAATTCTGCACTGGCATCCAACTATATACTGCGCACAACTACAATGCAGCACAGATATGGATAGTATACTTGACGACACAGAGGTAGAGCAATGGACTACTGTACTGTACTGCTATATATATATATATATATATATATATATACTGGTGGTCAGCAACATTCTGCACTGTCCTCCTACTATATACTGCGCACAACTACAATGCAGCACAGATATGGATAGTATACTTGACGACACAGTGGTAGAGCAATGGACTACTGTACCGTACTGCTATATATATACTGGTGGTCAGCAAATTCTGCACTGTCCTCCTATATATACTGCGCACAACTACAATGCAGCACAGATATGGATAGTATACTTGACGGCACAGGGGTAGAGCAATGGCCTACTGTACCGTACTGCTATATATATATATATACTGGTGGTCAGCAAAATTCTGCACTGTCCTCCTACTATATACTGCGCACAACTACAATACAGCACAGATATGGATAGTATACTTGACGACACAGAGGTAGAGCAATGGACTACTGTACCATACTACTATATATATATATATATATATATATATATATATACTGGTGGTCAGCAAAATTCTGCACTGTCCTCCTACTATATACTGCGCACAACTACAATGCAGCACAGATATGGATAGTATACTTGACGACACAGAGGTAGAGCAATGGACTACTGTACCGTACTGCTATATATATATACTGGTGGTCAGCAAAATTCTGCACTGTCCTCCTACTATATACTGCACACAACTACAATGCAGCACAGATATGGATAGTATACTTGACGGCACAGGGGTAGAGCAATGGCCTACTGTACCGTACTGCTATATATATATACTGGTGGTCAGCAAAATTCTGCACTGTCCTCCTACTATATACTGCGCACAACTACAATACAGCACAGATATGGATAGTATACTTGACGACACAGAGGTAGAGCAATGGACTACTGTACCATACTACTATATATATATATATATATATATATATATATATACTGGTGGTCAGCAAAATTCTGCACTGTCCTCCTACTAGATACTGCGCACAACTACAATGCAGCACATATATGGATAGTATACTTGATGGCACAGAGGTAGAGCAATGGACTACTGTACCGTACTGCTATATATATACTGGTGATCAGCAAAATTCTGCACTGTCCTCCTACTATATACTGCGCACAACTACAATGCAGCACAGATATGGAGCGTTTTTCAGGCAGAGAACGTAGATATTTGCAGCACACTGAGCACAGATATTTGCAGCACACTGAGCACAGATATTTGCAGCACACTGAACACAGAAACTGAGAGAACGCAGCCACGTCCTCTCGCTATCATCTCCAATGAACGAGTGAAAATGGCGGCGATGCGCGGCTCTTTATATGCAATACGAATCTCGCGAGAATACGACAGCGGGATGATGACGTTCGGGCAAGTTTGTGTTAACCGAGCAAGGCGGTAAGATCCGAGGCTGGCTCGTACCCATGTAAACCACGTGGAGTTCGGGGGGGTTCGGATCTCGAGGAACCGAACCCGCTCATCTCTAGCTACATGTTTTCCATATGCTTGGCATAACTATTAAGGTTTTGGTGTTCTGGCTACCTCTTGGCTTTATTACAGACATGGAAACGAAATAATCTAATTGTCCAGTAATCCTATATGTTAGTCAATGTCTGAGTGCATAGACAAGCCCCCCTGGTGTGAATCCATAGCTGGAAACTGTATATTACTAAGCCAAATATCTGAAGAAGAAAAAAAAATCGTCATTTGAGTTTCACTAATTAGACCCTGAAGCATTTGCGTTTGAAACATGAATAAAGATCTGAAATGTCACACTAAGCAATTAAGCTGATGAGCAGGAGCTGCAGGAACAATTTATAGTATGACTAGAGACATCCATTTACTGTATTTGATTTCAGTAGTGCTTATTTGGGAAAAGATTTTGTAGAGATGGGCGAAAAGATTAGGTTGGGTCTCAAATTCGGTTATATCCTTAAAAAAATAATTCTGCCCACTAAAGAATTGTGCCAATCCCAGTGTACGTTGTACGAGCCAGTCAGCAAGAAGAACATAGGCCCAGATTTATCAAGCCTTGGAGAGTGATACAATCAGCTCCTAACTGCCATGTCACAGGCTGTGTTTGAAAAATGACAGTTAGGGGCTGATTGGCTGGTACTTTATCTCTATCCACTTTATCTCCATCCAAGGCTTAGTAGATAGAATCCAAAGTACCAACCAATCAGCTCCTAACTGTCAGTTTTCAAACACAGCCTGTGAGATGGCAGTTAGGAGCTGGTTGGTTGGTGCTTTATCACTGTGCAATTTATCACTCTCCAAGGCTTGATAAATTTGGACCATAATGTCTTTAGCCTTATCAAAGGAGCTTACAACCCCTGGAGCACCCATTAGCAGTACCCATTATACCAAGTCTTTGCGTACATGTGATGTGTGTGTCCACGCGTTTCACCCATCTTGCAGTCTTCCACAGTAGTCTTCTAAGTTTGGAGGGTGTTGTTAATCGTTGTCTATATCCATGTTTCCTAATTGGGATTTATTGGTATAAATATATACGTCCAATAAATGTGAACTGAATGAAAATGTCTTTCTTACTTCTATCTTCCTATGGATATCTGTGTATAACCACAATCCCATAAGTGATATCAGCAGTGTTCTCAAGGTACAAGTGTACAAATATATCCAGATATTATCAGTGGCGTAACTACTGCCCCCGCAGCCCTCACGTAGCTTGGAGGCGTAGGGCTGCGGCGGCGCCACCACTGATTTAGCGCAGATTGACATCCGGACGAGCCGTCCGCATGTCAATCTGCTGTCTCCTCTCCCTCCTTCCCTCCGCTGCTGTGAAGGAGGGACACGGAGGGCACAGCGCACGCCTCTCCTGTGTCCCTCCTGCGTCTTCGGCGGGTCTATTGAATGAAGTGCCCGTTCATGAGCTCTGATTGGCTCAGGAACCGGCACTTCATTTAACAGGCACGCCGGAGACGCAGGAGGGACACAGGAGAGGCGCACGCTGTGCCCTCCGTGTCCCTCCTTCACAAAACAGCGGGGAGCGCGGGGGGGGGGGGGGAGCTGTACCTGGACCTTGGGGAGCATATGTGGCACTGGGGAAGGGGGAGCATATTTGGCACTTGAGGGGGCATATGTGGCACTGAGGGGGCATGTGTGACACTGGGGGGTATATGTGTACCTGGCACTTGGGGGGGGGGCTTATTTGGCATTGGGGGCATGTGTGCACCTGGCACTGTGGGGGAATATCTGGCACTGGGGGCATATGTGGCACTGGGAGCACAGCCCTAGCAACAAGCATTACCCCCTAGCAACAAGCATGACACCCAGTGCATGAAACCCCTGGCAACGAGCATGACACCCGGTGCATGAAACCCCTGGCAACGAGCATGACACCCAGTGCATGAAACCCCTGACAACGAGCATGACACTCTAAGCATGAAAACCCCTGGCACCATGCATGGAACCAAGAGCATGAAACCCCTGGCAACGAGCAGGTAATTTAAAAGTAATTAGAAGCCTTACTGTAGGACTCAGGGGTACATTTACTAAGCAGTGATAAGAGTGGAGAAGTGAGCCAGTGGAGAAGTTTCCCCATCAACCAATCAGTACTGAAGTAACATTTATAATTTGCATATTATAAAATTATACAGAGCTGCTGATTGGTTGTTAGGAAAATATCTCCACTGGCTCACTTCTCCGCTCTTATCACTGCTCAGTAAATGTACCCCTTAATGTGTAATGGGCATTACGGTGTGTGGCATAATGTATCACGGACATTGCGGTGTGTGTCATAATGTGTCAGGCATTAATGTGTGTGGTATACTATATCACGGGCATTGTGGTATGTGGTATAATGTATCAGGGGCATTGCAGTGTGTAGTATAATGTATAACGGGCATTGCGATTCCTGTCATAATGTGTCACAGGCATTACGGTGTGTGGCATAATGTGTCAGGGGCATTACGGTGTGTGCATTATTTTGTGTGGCATAATGTCTAAGGGCCATTGCAGTATGTGGCATAATGTATACTGGGCATTACTATAAAGAGGAAAAATGACAAATAATGTAAGGGTCAGGAATCAGGATTATTTTTCTTTCCTGTGGTGGCCAACGTATGGGCGTGCAGGTTGCAAAACTGGGGTATAAGGTAGTCTTTTCCTGCAATGCCACGCCCCTTTATGCAAGGCCATGCCCATTTCAATTAAGCCACGCCCCCTTTTTGCAGCGCACGCAGGTTTATCCCTTTACTAGTGCCAATTATGGGGGATGGGGGGGGGGGGGGCCCTCGGGGGAGAAAAATTTCTAGTTAATTTAATTGGTAAATTAAGCAGCTTAATATAAGTATTTGCCTAATATAGCATACTACCCATTCATACAAGGAAACAATGCTCATTGCAGTGTATAAGGAGTTTTAGGGATACGTGTGAAGCAGAGAACTGCAAAAAGACATGGAAGCTGTAGAGTAGGGCAGAAGCGATTGTAATTGGGTAAGAAGTCCCCCAGGTGTAAGTCAAGGTTTAGACCCATGGGAGAAAGAGTGTCCAGATAGAAGACCCACCTTGACTCCTCCTTTTATATTTGTGCAATTCTGTTGCCTCCTCTTCAGTACTCAGTCATTCTTTTTAATTCAGATGAATTTTAATACTGTTGGTCACTATTGTGATGGTCAATGTAGTAGGGCTGGAACACTGTGAGTTCCCAACTTGCCACCTATTCAGTACTTGGTCACTCTTTTGAAGCCTGTGCTGTTGGGTCACTATTTTGTTAGTTGTGGAATGGAACTCAGTGGTGGCTTTTGTGTTTTGATGTATGTATTTTTTTTACCCTTCCTGACAATGTGCACAGTGACGAAAGCCTTTTTGATCTTCTCCAAACCAAGCTTCTTTTGAGATGTTTTTGTCAGGAGCAGCTGCGGCTAATATGGCCCAAGACATACAGTATCTATGGTTTTCTGTTAATTGTGGTGGGTATACATCTAATAGCACAACCTCTGGTGACAACTCTCCCAATAAGAGCAGACCTTTGCGGATTGGGAGCTTCTGGGTTTGCCCGGGAGTCCTTCTGCCCATGCGTTGCATGACCCACATGCTGCAGGGGACACTGAAAAGAATCTGATTAGATCCCTCTCAGTGCAAAACTCGATAAGAAACTCATAGTCTTCTCTTAGGCAATGCCATCTTCCCCAACCAATGCATTTCGATCAGATAAACTCACCTTGAAAAAGATAATTATCTGATCGCAATGCGTTGTAAGGGAAGGTTGATTCTTGACTGATATGCGACAGGTGGTTGCCTTTTTGTACACAAGCACCAAATCTCAGGCACCTCCAGTGGGAGTCTTAATACAAATACGGATGGCAACCACATTTGCATAAACAGTGTAGCAATAAAGCCAATTTCATATTGGAATGGGCATATAAAAATATAGTATTGTTTACATTGTATGTGTGCTCTAAGCCACAAGCCACATAGTCTAAGGAAGTGTATGTTTACTCTTCATATCATGAGGTAGGGGACACTTTCCTTTACTGTCCACTTGGAGACAATACAACTGTACAGAGGACAAGATCTTTACAAGACAAGAAGTTCTGATAAGGAATCTGAGAATGTTTCCCCTCTTCAAAAAAGAACAGTTGTGTGCCTTTGCAGATTACTGACTTCTAAAGGTTTCCTGCCTTATGGCTGAGTTAGTCATAGATCATGGACACATCTGAAAAACTATGTTGTGATTCCCTGTAGCCCTTGCTTATCTGTCAGGGAAATCCCGCATTACAAGCACACAAAAGGCCTTCAGATACAAAGGCCACAAACCATTAACTCTGGTATTGAAAGGGTTCAATCCCAAAGGTGGTGGTGTATGTCAAGGAGCAGTTTGCTTGAAGGATAAAAATGTGTGTTATAGCTGAATGACTGTAATTCTCTTAAGGTAGCCAGTCACACAGCTAGGATGCCCCAACCTCTATCAGGAGAGGTCTTACTCAGAACATTGCTCAATTCCAGAGTTATATACGAACTTTGTTTTTATCCTTTTAATTTTCTGTGACATTGTCTGTAACCTGTGTGTACTTTTAAATAATCGTAATACTCTTTGCAATTCTTTATTGTAAATATAAGCTTTGAAGTTATTCTTGAAATTAAAAATTAATTTCTAGGTCTGATATTCTCTGTGATACGGCTTTGTGAGGCACATGCTACTGATTTTTAAAGCATATATACTGTAAAGGGAACTGAAGGGCCCCTGTGGGAGGAGTTCCTTCCTAGAATATTCACTTAGTGGTGGCAAAGAAGTATATTTTATTGGTACGGTAATCTGCAGAACATCAACATCAGGCCCACCTGACTTGGAAGGAGTTCTGAGTGTGGGTGTGATTGTGACATACAGTATTCGCACACCCTTTGCGCATGGATTTGCGGCTGCAACAGTATAAACATCCATCTCTGAATCAGCACCAAAGTTGCAGATGAAGCACACCAGAACTTGGCGTGAGAAAAAGCCACCACAGCTGGCATTGCAGCACTTCTTACACAGATTCAGACTCGGTAACACACCGAAGCAGAAATATCACACATCAAATTGATCAGTGACAGCCAGCAAAGTATTTTTGTCACTTCAAGCTTTTTTATTTATGCGAATAAAATGCACACTATGGACGAAATAGTCCTGCGGCGAAGCCAAGTCATCCGGTACCTATACCACTGAGAGGGGCTGTTTGGCGCAACTGAAGCCACAGTGTATGAGCAAGCACACATCTGAATGTAACTTGCTAACTGCCAGCAGACTCCAGTTGGATAAACCACAGCCAATCAAAGCTGAGAGGAAAATGAAGAAGCCTTCCTTTTGGAACTCAGGCAAACTCCACATTTCCTTTGGACCAGACCCAAGCTACGGGTGGAGTTTACTTGGAGTCCCATGAAATTTAATCAACTTTAAGGGCCACCAAGATCTCTTCAATCTCCCTTTGTTATACCTTATAAGTGTTCACACTTTAAAATTATGGGGCATATGTACTAAGCTTTGGAAAGTAATAAAGTGGAGAGAGGTAAACTACCAACCAATCAGCTCCTAACTATCATTTTTCAACGAGAAAGAAGAATTGTTGTAAAAAAAAAAAAAGAGTGAATAACATTTTTAATTTAAGTTTCATTTTATTAAAACTGAATACTCCGTTTTTGCTGGATTTATCATGTGCAGTAGCGAACGCTTAAAAGTGATGGGTGTAAGCAGGAATTGAAGGGCAATTAAGGTGAAGGCCCCTAATTAATCCTGGGGTGCTTTATTTTATTCCTATCTGGTATTATCCTGGATAACATTAAGATTGACCTTGTAGATTGTAAATGGTCAACCGTTTAATCAAAGCTGCAGAAATGTCACCTTTGTTAATTAAGTTTTATTAGAAAGTTTTTAAAGTGAGGAATAGAGATATGGCGCTGACTTACTGAATCATCTCATTGTGTTATATAACTAACTACTCATTCAGTGCTTGCTTCTGTGTGTCATGTCATCCATTCGTTTGAAAATCCACATGTGTTCTTTGTGAATTTCACATATATGATGTTAATAGAAACATCTTAAAAAAAAAAAAAAAGTGAGGATGGAGTAAAATTTCAGATCCTAGAACACAAAATATGTTCCAGATTCAGGTTGTATTGCTAAACGCGATTCAACCGCAATAACTACTAAAATTATGCGGGTGCGTGCGCAGCGTCCGTCGTGCACATGCGCCCGCATTTTCTGTGGGTGCCCGCAGAAAATGCGAACGCCTCTACCTGTCAATCAGGCAGAGGCGTTCGCGGAGTGGTGGTGGGGGGGGCAGCAACGCTACGTCTAGACAGAGCATTGCGGGGGCGTGGCTAAAAAACGCGGGCATGTCGGCACAAACAGAGGGCGTGATCGGGGCGTTGCGCAGCCCCCGCAATCAAAAAGATTGTGGCGGGTCCCCTGCGGGCACAGCCAAGCTGCGCCGGCAGGAGGCAACCTTAATTTTAGCGATTAAGCATAAATTGCGGTGCGATCGCAATTTCTGCGTGATCAAGGGGGGAAGCGGCGGTCAGCATGTGTTCACAAGGATTGCAAATTCTGCTACTTAGCAGAATTTGCAGTCCAGCCTGAATCAGGCACCATGGCACTTATGTAAGGTTTGCACACACTGGCGTGATTCCGGCGAGTTTGCTGGTAGAGATGTGTCCTCCTCCATCCAGCTTCAATACGCCACGTAGCAGGAGATGCCTGGCGCGAGTGAGCCACCTAGTTCCATGCAACACTGCTAGCTTCCGATGTCTTTTTTTGCCAAAAATGCACCTAGCTGCAACGCCATGTGACTAGGACACACCAGTAGACTGGGGGTCATTCAGGTGATGTCGGATTTGCTATCACTGCTGCTTCCAGGAGGCGTCTATTATGCAGACATGAGCCCTTCTATCGTACAGGACAGCTCTTACCAGGAGAGCTGTCCTTTGCAATTTTCTTTAAGAATACGGCATTAATAAGCAATGCTATGCTTGCGATGACTGGCGGGATGCATCACATGCAAAATGCGACGTGTCATGCATTCTGCCCTGAGTCCTTATACGGAGCACAACGGAACTTGTATTGTAATAGAGCTGCAGCTGCTACATAGTAGCACTGTGTGTACAGATTCAGAGACTCACATACATACAAGTGTCACATATCACATTAATCAGCACAATCTTGTCGTGTGTCCTAGCCTCATCACAACTAAGAGTCCTGACGCTAGCAGAGTCTCACGGGACACATATGTAGATTTAATGCAGCAAACATTTAAAAGGTAAAACCAGCCTGGTTCAGCCTTTTAAATCATACTTGCCTACTTTCCCGGAATGGCCGGGTGACCCTCACGCCCCCCGGAAGAGTAGGCAGGTCTCCTGATTTTTGCGGCCTCCCCCTGCCCGGCCGCCCACTTAGTGAGTAAAGTGGACGGTCCGGGCAGTCGATGACAGGATTCTTTTTGAATCGCGTCATCATAGCCACGCCCCCTGCAGTATAATGCCTGTAATATCCGCATTACAGAGCCCTCTGCCCATCATTGCACTGCCCTGCCCCCTGCTGAGCCGAGGTGGCTGCTCTCTCCCGGAGAGAGCAGCCACAAAGTCGGTAAGTATGTTTTGAATTATTACCACTTTAAATAAATCCAAGGGCTACATTTCCAGAACCGCGCTGCCTGCTACCCGCTGGTTATTACATAAGGGACTATATTTAGTTTAATGAATGATTTGTTTTTGCACTATATCATTTACTTTAATGTTATTCTTAGCGTTATTTTCTACCAGCACTATTATTTTTCAGCCAAACGTAAGCCATGCAGACCTGCACTTGACCTGCTCGGGGACCCCGTCTGTCTGACATCTTTCTCAATTAACCCTGCCTGCCACAATTCCCCTTCTGGAAGTTCTTCTAAAATTCTAAATGCTTCTGTATTTGCTATAGACGGTTTGGTTCTCGGTGGCAGAGTTTCTGATGTCGGCAGTGATACGATATAGGTGGTCATTCTGACCCGTTCGCCCGCTGCTTTTTCATGCAGCAGAGCGAACGGGTCCCTACTGCTCATGCGCCGTAGTGCGTCGGCGCATGTCAGACGGCCGAAGGCCGTAGCAGGGATACGATCGCCTCTGCCTGATTGACAGGCAGAGGTGATCGCTGGGTGGGAGGGGGCGGAACGGTGGTGTTTAGCCGCGTTTCGTGGGTGCGGTCCCGCCAACGCAGGACCGAACAGGGGGCGGGCTGCAGCGGCTGTGTGCCGTCACACGCAGCCGCTGCGGGCCGGGGAGCGATGAGTAGCTCCCAGCCAGCACGCTAAAGCTGCGCTGGCCGGGAGCTACTCTTGAAGTGCAAAGGCATCGCCGCTGTGCGATGCCTTTGCACTTCTGCGGGGGGGGGGGGGGGGGGGCAGATTGACATGCGGGGCGGACTGGCCCTGTGCTGGGCGTCCCCCCGCATGTCAGGGAAGATGATCGTAGCTGTGCTAAATTTAGCACAGCTACGATCCACTCGGAATGACCCCCATAGAGCAGTGGTTGTGCTTCGTGACTGCTCCACGTCCATGCTTAGCAGATCGGATGTACAGTATATAATCATTCTGCTTTATATTAACAAGCACACATTAAAGCCACCTACGTACCGCATGCATGCTGCCATGGGCTGAGTGCTTATGCGAAGAGAAGCAAAATGTCATTTGTTTCTCACAACTGCCATCAGCCTGTAAGAGTGAGGAAATTGCTGTTTTACGTGCAGTCAGTCCTCTTGTGCAGCAACCGTCCTGTACACTGTACTGTAACTTTCCCAGCTTATTTCTCTTTTATGTAGAAGAAGAAGATAATTCATGTTATTTTCACCCATTGCATCTATTAGGGTTAAATACTAGTAAAGTGCAAGAATGCTATTACTCAGTGACCCATAGCATAATTTTGCTGCTCCTAGTAGCCAGAGTCACCTGATATTAATCTGGGCATTATCATTTACAAGAGTGAGGCCTGATATTTGAAATAGAACTTCTGCCTGAAATTACCTGTTTGGTGTAAAGGAGATTGAATGTTCCTTTCCTGTAGTATCTATGATCAAATACACACATACTGTATAATCGGGTGTAGTATGGTATGCTGGTGGCTGGGCTCCCTGCGGCCAGCATACCGGCACCGGGATCCCGACCGCCGGCATACCGACAGCTGGGCGAGCGCAAATGAGTCCCTTGCGGGCACGCAGTACCGCCAGGCCGACCGCCGTGATTGCTGCCCGCTGTGGTGATGTGTGTGAGGAAAGGAGGAGAGCGGCCAGCACGCGTCTCTCCTGTGTTCCTCAGTGATCATCCAGTCTACTCTCCGGCGGCGTGTCTCTCAAATGAGGCACCAATTCGTGAGCCAATCACAGACCGGCATCTGCGGCTCCTGATTGGCTCACAAACCGGCGCCTCATTTGAGACAGAGACATGCCGCCGCTGACGGGGACTGGATGATCACTGAGGGGCAGGAGCGGCGCGGATGTATTTGGCACTATGGTGGCATATGTGGCACTGAGGGCATATGTGTACCTTGCACTGGTGGAGCATATGTGTATATGCACTGTGGGGACATATCTGGCACTATAGGTTCATATGTGGCACTGAGGGCATATGTGTACCTTGCATTGGTGGAGCATATGTGTACATGCACTGTGGGGACATATCTGGCACTATAGGTTCATATGTGGCACTGAGGGCATATGTGTACCTTGCATTGGTGGAGCATATGTGTATATGCACTGTGGGGACATATCTGGCACTATAGGTTCATATGTGGCACTGGGGGCATATGTGTACCTTGCACTTGGGGGTGGGGGGCATATGTGTATCTGCACTGTGGGAACATATCTGGCACTATGGGGGTATATGTGGCACTGGGGGCATATGTGTACCTTGCACTGGGGGGGGCATATGTGTATCTGGTATGGTGGGGACATATGTGACACTATGGGGGCATATGTGGCACTGGGGGCATATGTGTATCTGGTACTGTGGGGGCATATGTGTATCTGGCACTCCACTATTGGGGGCATATGGGTATGTGCCACTATTGGGGGCATATGTATATCTGGCACTGAGCTGTTGGGGTCATATGTGTATCTGGCCCCCCATATGTGTATCACACCACTATTTTCATTGGCCACACCCCATGTGGCCACACCTGCACACACAGTACCACTAAGAAATTTTTTCTACTTGCACCACTGGTTAAAATAAAAACAAACACAAATCCCTGGCGCTAAATATAATCACCTATTATGCTCGGATAATTACAATCCTCTAATTTGTTAAGCAGCTCCCAGTGACACCACTGTAGTGTCAAGAAATTAAAACAAAAAATCTAAGATATTGAAAATATCAAAAGGAGTGCTCCTTTGATATTTTCAATATCTTATATTTCTTTCACTGGTTAAAATTCCTGTCCTACCAAGGTTAAAGATAATTGAGTCAAACAGGGGAAAAGTGGAGGAGGCAAATAAGAGCGTCTGATGTTATCGATAGAGATGAGATTGGGGAGTGATGGAAACAGAGATGAGAGAGTCTGACAGTGGGGATAGAGATGAGGGAGTAAGATGGATGGGAGAGGGATAAAAGAGGAGACAGTAGGGACAGAGATGAGGGAGAGTGAGATGTAGGGGAGAGGGGGTGGAGAATCAGAAGGTGACAGAGAGGGAGGTGGGGGGGCAGAGATGAGAGACGAGGAGTGAGGTGAGGTGGGACAGAGATGAAAGACAGGGTGTGAGGGGAACAGAGATGAGAGATGTGGTGTAGGGGAGGTCAGGTGGGACAGAGATGGGGAGTAGGGGAGGTGAGGGGGGATGGAGATGAGAGATGGGGAGGTGAGGGAACAGAGATTGGAAATGGAGAAGAAGGGGTGAGAGGGTTCGAGATGATGGACATGGCGTGGTATGGGGGACAAAAATGAAATACAGGTAGATGATGGGACAGGTATGCGAGACAGGGGGAACATAAACCCTGGAGTTCTGACACAGTAACTGTACACTCAGCGTATGACAAATCCAAAATACTAGTACTTTGGTATGAACATGTTGGGAGGTATGCTAAAGTATTATTCAGCATCTGAAATGCAGGCAATAAATATATGCACAGCTCCATAGTCTGTCCCCAGTGTTCCATAAATAGAATCGACACAACAATTGGTATCAGCCATCGCAATCACAGAATGTACAATACACCCCTGAAATTCTCATTTTCCAGAAGAAACATGTTTTCGACAAAATGACTCTACAAAGGCCCTTTACAGATTTCCTAAATGCCGCGCTGACTCTTTCTTATTCTTTCCCGATGTTACAGACTGTATTCTCTGCTTCTTTCTGACTGACATTCCAAAATGTGACCTTTCTCTTCTTTGTCTACTTTAAATGTTAATACATGCCAATTCCTCCATCTTCTGCACTCTTGCCGCCTCAGTGACGCTCATTCAAACACGCTTCTACAAGGATAATTTCTCCACATCTCAGTTTCTTAAATGGTAATTCTTTCAGGGTTTTCCCCCGTACTGTGGTCTCTGTGTGAGTCCCTGTCCTGGCAGCCAGGAGCGAATACATTCTCTGCGTATACAGGGTTTTGGGGGGATACGTGAACTGTCTCCGTCACACTGCGCCCTGCGCCCCTAGCTCCTGCACGCTCTCACTGGCTGCGTGTGGTCAAGACCAAATCAGTGCTATAGTCCTGTAATTGTTATATGCTCCTCGTTCCTGGCCGCCCAGTCATTTTTCAATTTATGTTGCACATCTCCAGCTGGAGAGATGGGAGTCTGGGGATCAACTGTTAAAAATAATTGGGTTGCTCTTGTACAGCATCTCGCCATGACTGGAATGTCACGCAAGGTAACGGTCTGTGGCAGCAGCACAATGGTGATCTTGTGACGGATTCGGTCTGAAGTCCTGACTATTGGGATCCCGGCGGTCGTAATACCGATGACTGAATACCGACCTCGGGCGCAGCGTGTCACCTCGTGGGCTCGCTGTGCTTGCCACGCTTCGGGTCCTGTGGTAACCAACACTAATCTATTCCCGCCAATCTATGGTCCACCACCCAAGTGGGGATTCCGGGTGGCGGTTGGGATTCTGACCGCCGCCATTTCAACGGGTGTCGCCATTCCGGCGTTGGTATTTTGACAGCTGGGACATACCCTCCAACATGACCTATTCCATTAGGTACAAAATGCTCTGTTCCTGGACTTTCTTCCAGTGGCAGTTACAGAGGTGAGGCTGCAGCACAGAACAAAATTCAAATAGTGGAGCCACACCAACTGCCACCCCAAACATCGCCGGCCAGGACTCACTGGCAGTTGGCGTGGCTCCCTATTTGAATTTTGGACTGTGCTGCAGCTCCTCCTCTGTAACTGCCATTGGAAGAAAGTCCATGACCAGAGCATTTTGTACCTAATGGAATGGGTCATGTTGGAGGGAGTGCCGGGATCCCCACAATCGAGAAATTAACTGTGTCCCCATGTGAAATATTCCCAAACTATGAGATGAGTCACACTTTGGGGCATATGTACTAAGACTTGGAGAGAGAACTACGGGGGTCACTCCAACCCGATCGCATGTTGCGCCGTGCGATCAGGTTGGAACTACCGTCACCAGGCAGCGGTGCTGCTAGTGAAGGAAGCGGTCGCAGCGGCGACTGCAAGACTATTGACAGGAGGAAGGCGGATCCGGGCGGCAACTCACTGTTTTCTGGGAGTGGTGAGCCCAACGCGGGCGTGTCCAGGCGTTTGGAAGGCGGATGTCTGAGGTCAATTCCGGGACCTGCATCGCTGGAACAATCGCACAGGGTAAGTAGCTCTTTTACAGGAAACTTTTTTTGCATAGCAGGGATGCACAAGCGATCGCAGCCCTGCTATGCAGAAATACACTCCCCCATAGGCGGCGTCTAGTTGATCGCATGGGCAGCAAAAAGTTGCTACGTGCGATCAACTCGGAATGACCCCCTACAGCCAATCAGCTCCTAACTGCCATGTTACAGACTGTGGGGGTCTATTTACTAAGCCATGGCATCCCGCGCGTCGGACAAATTCGGAGTCCATTACATTTCGCTCTTGTAAAGATAAAGTACCAGCCAGTTGGCTCCTAACTGTCGTTTTTCAAACACAGCATGTAACATGCAAGTCAGGAGCTGATTGGCTGATACCTCCGTCCACTTTATCTCTCTCCATAGATTAGTGCACATGCCCCGCAGTGAGACCATCGGAGGCAGATGCATGACATTGTGCCACTTTCATGGGCAGTATAACTACAGGAATCATACTCCAGGTAAAGGAGTCAAATTTATTTTTTATTGGTGTCATTTATAAAAAAAAGCTGAGGCAATTACTTTAGCAATTTAACTAATGCTACATTATTAAGACTGCAGCATAGCTGAGACAAATTTATTTAAGTTCCTTAATGTAAATCAGTGACAACGGAGGTGTAATCGGAGGACCCTGCAGGTATACACATATAGATTCCAGCTGTAATCAACATTTGACAACCGTGCTCATTACTCAGATGTCTTTTATATCACATCCGGGTGCCTCGGAAGCCTGGCCATCCAATCTGACTCCTTGGGATCGCTGATCTTGGGGTTAATTCATTCCCAGAGAAGAGCGTCACACTGTAAATATAGCAGGCAAAACTAATTTTTGGGAAATTGGGGTCAAATTAATTTGGTAAAGGTCAATGACAATTTTAAGAATGAACTTTATATGTCTGCTTAAAGCCTTGTTTGATGTTCTTAATCTCAGTGTAATTACATTTTCTATTTTTATTGTACGTAACAAAAACAATTACTTCCTGGAAATGAGTTCAGCGTCTCATATTTCCAATTATATCCAATTGTCCTTTGATTTTGTTTTCGCTGTTCTATGACTGCGGCCAGCGGGCCAGTAAAATCTGCAATGTGTCAGAAAAATATTTTATGTGTAATCAGAAACAGGCCTTTGGCCGGAGATCCGGATATTAGTTACCGGGATATCTACATAACAGCACAAAAGGACAATTATCTTATTAAAGGAGAAATGCAGAGAAATTAAAGACACCTACTTGGCTTGATGTTTGAATGATGGGACCACCTCAAAGGTCACTATGTTAATGAAACACCTTATTCAGACCAAAATAAAATGGTATCATTCATTGGCGTGTCCATAATGGACCATGGTGTATGGGGCACACGGGGGGACTCACATTACACAGTCTGCACCCATATATTTATACTTACCTCTCCAGAGTCCTACAAAGTCGGTGTTCCAGAGCAGTAGAAATCACAGGCAAAATGGTGTCACTGGGAACATGACTCAGGCGCCATGTTCCTGGAGACCTGCACATGCACAGAGGACTCGGGCACAAAGTAAGAGGTTACTGCTCTGCCAGATAGGTGGGGTCCCACAAGGAGTATGCACACGGCCCACCTCCTCTCTTAAACTGCCCCTGGTATTATTGATGTACATAAAATAGCAGCAAAACACTTCATTGTCATTGCAAGTCTCTAAAAATTTTCTTCGAATGTAAAGGCCTGTCTCTCTTCACATAGTGTAGCTCAATGAGGGATGATTAATAACTCACATTCTTTATGTCTCTATATATCCTTTAGTTTTTCATGATATTTCTAGATGTCTTTTAATATGCAAAATACATTCATAATAAACTGTATAGTACATGTACTGAAAAATAGCGAAATACTGGTTCTGAAGATCTGCTAAACTAGCAGCCCAGGTCAAACAACCTCTTTATCCTACGTTTAGATTAGAGCTATGCGGTTCGGTTCTCAAAAATCTGAACCCACCTGAATTTTGTGGATCCGAATCCAACCAAAACCCGGTCTGATCTCCCGAGAAGATCCGAACTGAACTGAGTCCTTGTTTGGATCTTCCCTCTGTTTGGAATTTGTATTCGAAATCCAAATCTCTGAATCTGATGTTAGGGTTAGGCTGCGACAGTGGAGGGTTAGGCACCGGGAGTGTGTGTGTGTGTGGGGGGGGGGGGAGGGGGTCAGGGTTAGCTGGTGGCAGGGGAGGTTTTGGGTTTGGCTGCGGAAGGGGAGGATAATGGTTAGGCTGCGGGAAGGGAGGGATAGGCTACAAGGGGAAGGTTGGGCTTAGGCTGCGGGGGAGGGAGTAAGAGCTAGGCAGTAGAGGGAGGGTTAGGCTGTGGGAGGGGAGGGATAGGCTACAAAGGGAAGGTTAGGGTTAGGCTATGGGAGGGGAAGTAAGGGTTAGGCAGTAGGGGGAGGGTTAGGCTGCGGGAAGGGAGGGATAGGCTACAAGGGGAAGGTTAGGGTTAGGCTGTGGGAGAGGAAGTAAGGGTTAGGCAGTAGAGGGAGGGTTAGGCTGCGAGAGGGATAGGCTACAAGGGAAAGGTTAGGGTTAGGCTGCGGGAGGGGAAGTAAGGGTTAGGCAGTAGAGGGAGCGTTAGGCTGTGGGAGGGGAGGGTTAGGCTGCAAGGGGAAGGTTAGGGTAAAACTGTGGGAAATTAGGTTTAGGGTTAGGCACTGGGGGGAGGGTTAGTGTTAGATTTGGGCAAAGTCTTTTAGCCCACTTGGATTTAGACTCAACCTTGAATCCAGTGCAACAGCCAGGAAGTGAATCAGATGCAGCACTCTTTGTGCTACACAACGCTGTGCAAATCGTGGGCAACAGAATTATGAGGTGAGGGGGTGAATCTCATCATTCCTGGGATCCTCCTCCTGCGTAACACGACTGAGGCGGGATCACTGAAAGGACTACATTGTTGTGGCATGCTTGATTAAGAGAAAACTTAGTAAATTTTATAAAACTTCTATTATTATGGGGATAAAATATTTTAAAAGTAATATAAAGGTAATATAAAGGTTTAGATATACAAATACACTTGTCTTAAATGTAAAATAAACTAATATATATATATATATATATATATATATTTATATTCCAGGGCTGTAGCAGGGCAAAATGCACCCTGTGCCTACCCTGCCCCCAAACATATGGTGTCACAATGAGGGGGTGGGGTTGCTGAGAACAAGGAGTGGCTGTGCGCCCAGATCATTCCAAGGATGGTCCAGGTGGCTGTGCGGTGGATTGCCGCTGGGACCAGGAAGTAGCTGAGTGGCCGGTTCTTCCAAAGGCTTTCTAGGCTGCAAAGAACCATTGCAGACATCTTGCATGCCAACTGGAAGTGCAATGGTGGAGGGATGCCGCCCCTTATGCCCCACACCCTGGGCAGTGATACCAGTCGCCCACCCCCTAGTTACAGTTCTAGTATATTCCAAAAAGCTACCAAAGAAACAATTACCTGTCTCCGAAAAAAATTAACAATGTAAAATGTATTTTTGTATAGAAATAGCTGAGTACTTTATTCTCATTTAAACAAACACATGATGCTGTAGCAAAATTTAGAATATTTGTTCTAGAACATACAAAATGCAATTGGTCATTAGGTAGTTAAAAATGTGATTGGCCTTGATACTGAAAATCCAATAAACTGCTCCGTTTTGACAATGAAATATAACCGTAATTGTTTAAAGAACAATAACGTTACTGTAAAACAACATTTTTTCAGCGACCTTGGACAGTTTATTAAAGGTAACAAGATCGTTTTACATTTTTATGGAGCCCATGAAAATCAGGCTCTGGAAACAATGTTTTAATGAACTGTTAATGTTGTATTCTTTATTACTCTGCATAAATGTTAATTGTTGGGAAATGCAGTTATATGCATGCACCATGACAAAATCATCTCGCCAACTGCATTACATTGCAGTAACAGTCTGTATATGTGTATATATCTCAGGTTCTGATACATAACAGTTCAATCTATTTACAGCCACCTCCAAAAAAAAAAAAAGAGAGAATGACTGCATCAACTGCAGCCCATAGAAGTCAGATAGGGCTGCCATAATAGCAGGGGAGTGGCTTCCCATGGGAAGCGTTCCATCTGCTATGGCAGTCCAGACTGGCAGTCCCATGGGGAGAAAACACCTCCCCCTGGGACTGCCTGTCTGTGATTAGCAGTGAGTGTTTCCAATGGGAAATCTCTGGCACTGCTAGACAGTCCGTGTAGGTGGCAGTTTTACTGGGGAGTAAAATCCACCACTGGTGCCTACTCTAGCAGGGGTGCGGGAGACTACCCACAAAATCGTGAGACTCCCGCAGCTTCTGAGAGAGTTGACAAGTATGTACTGGTGTCCTATAAACTCTATGAATAAATGAATAATTGGGGCATTTTATATAAAGCTGAGCTCTCTGCGCCAACTCTAACATATAAATCCATTCTGTTTTGTCACCTGCTGTTAGTACTCTGTATGGTTTTCCTTGCAGAAGAAGGAGTTTATGAACCTGCCTTTGCAATACAGACAGAACAGTTTTGTGACGCCATACAACAGTTCTTTAAAAAAAGCTAATAGTAATATATAAAGGAAATATAATACCCTTTATTTATGTATGCCAACTTTTCCACGGGCTGTACAACCAGAGACTGCTTCTTCACTCACATTTGCCCCTTCTCCAGCGGATTTAATAATCCTTTTTCCCTACCACAAGCACAAACACCCACTCAACATACGGCCAATTTAGTCAGAAAACTGTGGGCTTACCAGTATGTTTCTAGACAGTGGCATAAAAATGCAGGGTGGTGGGGGTGTTCTGGTTGCCTGGACACCCCCTACCTCCTCTTGACAAGTGGTTTAAGTTATGACAACAATAGCAATGGTATATAATACGATTACTAGAGCTGCCGCCACATCACGCAGTTGGAGGGACAGAGCAGAGCTGCTGCACATGCCCAGTGGTATCAGATTCTTCTATCAAGTTTGCTGTGTGTGTGGATCCGAGTCCTCAGTCAATGCACTGGACCAGAGAGTAGCTACAAGGAAGAAGAGACAGGAGCCTTACCATGAGGTGGGAGAATGTGAGCTTAGAAAGTGCAGTTCGGTCTTCTACTGGTTCTATTATGTTTGTGTATTTATTTGTTTATTATGGGATGTTTAACCTTTTCCTGACCACTTATTTATATAATTTAAATAGGTTTGATACAGCCTAAACTATAGACCATCTATAGTGATAAATATTAATACTGTATTCCATACAGAATCCAATGTATAAAAAAAGACCAATGTGTACATTGGGTGTAGTATGTGATGCCAGCGGTCGGGCTCCCGGCGGCCAGCATACCGGCGCCGGAATCCCGACCGCCGGCATACCGACAGCTGGGCGAGCGCAAATGAGACCCTTGTGGGCTCGCTGCGCTCTCCACGCTGCGGGCATGCGGTGCTATCTATTCTCCCTCCAGGGGGGTCGTGGAACCCCAAGAGGGAGAAAAGCTGTCGGTATGCGGCGGTCGGGATTCCGGCGCCGGTATGCTAGTCGTCGGGAGCCCAGCCACCAGCAAACTGAAGACCACCCGTGTACATTAATGTCTAGAGTCGTTACTAGGTTCTTCTACCGCTCCCCCAAACTCCCGCACTTGCTCTAATGTTCTGCAGAGTGGGAGATTGTGGAATGTATTTGGAAACCTCCCTCTAGAAATCCTGCGTTTGCCACTGAGTGGTAAAATCAAACCAGCTCATCCAAATGACACTTACGTAAGCTTCGTACAAGCAGAGGCATTCGCGGGGCAGGTGGGGGGCGGCGACGGAGCATTGCAGGGGTAGAGCTGGGAAAATGGGGGTGGGGCGACGGTGTTTTCAGGGCAGCTGCGTGACGCACGCAGCCGCCTTGACGGGCAAAATGGCAACTGACTGCCTGCATACGCTGCGTATACCGCATACCGACAGCTTTTCTCCCTCTTGGGGTTCCACGACCCCCCTGGAGGGAGAATAGATAGCACCGCATGCCCGCAGCGTGGAGAGCGCAGCGAGCCCACAAGGGTCTCATTTGCGCTCGCCCAGCTGTCGGTATGCCGGCGGTCGGGATGCAGGGGGTCGTCCACAATTGCTACGTCCACGATGTAAATTGTGGTCGCAGCTGGTGGCCGCCATTTAGCATTCTGGGCGGTCTTGCCTTGCGATGGGTGGCCCCCAGCATGTGAAAGAACGGATTGCCATGTTGGCGCAGCAGCAGAAATCACCGGGGAAATTACCATTTTCTCCATTTAATCTCTTTAGATACATCTCCCACTGGAACTGGGACCAGGGATGAAGAGATCTACATACATTGTGTGTGTTGCCTGTGAAGGATTGTCTTTGGGATCGAGCGCTCATCCATTCGCAAGCAGTTGTCCCGACGGAGCAATTCCTCAGGAGAGAAATATTCACGATTGGTTTCGAACAGCAGAAATTTTGTGCCATCTGTTTCAAAACTCCAGTATTCCAGCACTGGCACGTAGTGATTCCAAATGTCCAAGCAGTAACACACCAGCGGATTCCACAGTGCTACGTTCCCTCAATAGCTGATTGCAAATTGTCCGCCTTTTGCCAGATTCAAAAGTATTTGCATGGAAAACAAACCATAACAATCCAACCATAAGCCTATATATTCTATTCATAGATCATCGAAGCGTATAGCCTTAGAGGTGAAAGGACGTGCATAAGAAGCGACGGCAATTGAACTGGAACCTTCAGTCATCTAAAACCTATTTTCTATGAGAATAAATGCACAGCCTATTTGTGTGCGCTTAGTTTGGCCCGGCTGCCGCGTACAGTTGACAAATATCCCATCTGCTCGTGAAGCATTAACTTGTCAGGAACCAGAGGGGAATAACCAGTAAGGCAGATCACTTGTCAGAAGCCATTGAGAGCCCCATTCTTCAACATGTTTCCAAAGGCCATAAAATCAGTCTTGTCTAAATGATCAGACAACATCTTTTATAAAGCTGGAGAGCCGGACTGAGATTTCATCTTCCCTCTGCTGATCAAAGTCAAGAGATAACTCAAAGTCTTCGCGGACGGCTGAGGAGACTCATATATGTTTACATTCAAAAGAAAAGACATTCAAGTCAATTATATTGCAATCTCTGTATTATCTCCAATAGCTCAGTGAATAATGAACATAATCAATTTTTTTCATAAGTGAGATTGGCTTTTGTGGCATTTAAGGAAAAATTAGATGGGGTCCGCTTTGAAGGAAATAGGAGTCATCTAGACAAACAATATATACTGTACAGTTCCAAGGGAATGCTATAGCATTTTTTTTTAGCACTGCAGTATATACACGTATAGCCTATAGGTGTATATACTGTAGTGCTGAAAAAATGCAAATAGCACACTTTTTCTCTAATGGGCAAAACCATGGGCCTAATACAGACCTGATCGCTAGGGTGCGTTTTTTGCATCCCTGCGATCAGGTAGTCGCCGCCTACAGGGGGAGGGGAAAATCGCTGTGCAGGAATGCGATCGCATGTGCAGGAGAGCTGCACAAACAGAAGTTTGTGCAGTCTCTGCACAGCCCACAAATGGCCTCTTCCTGTCAGTCACCTTGTGATCGCCCATGCGATCGCTTTTTCCCCGCACCATCAAGTCGCTGTCCGGCGCTACCCGTCGCGCCTGCGCATTGTGGTGCATGCGCATGCGCAGTTCAGACCTGATCGCAGACTGTACGAAAAGTCGAAAACGCAGCCTAGCGATCAGGTTTGAATTAGGCCTCATGCTACACTGCAGGTGGGGCAGATGTAACATGTGCAGAGAGAGTTAGATTTGGGTGGGTGGTGTTCAAACTGAAATCTAAATTGGAGTGTAAAAATTAGAGATGAGCGGGTTCGGTTTCTCTGAATCCGAACCCGCCCGAACTTCATGTTTTTTTACACGGGTCCGAGCGACTCGGATCTTCCCGCCTTGCTCAGTTAACCCGAGCGCGCCCGAACGTCATCATCACGCTGTCGGATTCTCGCGAGGCTCGGATTCTATCGCGAGACTCGGATTCTATATAAGGAGCCGCGCGTCGCGGCCATTTTCACACGTGCATTGAGATTGATAGGGAGAGGACGTGGCTGGCGTCCTCTCCGTTTAGAAATTAAAATAGATAGGAGAGTGAGAGTGAGACACTTCATTTACTTACTGGAGCTTAGGAGGAGTTATACTAGTGACTGATGACCAGTGACCTGACCACCAGTGCAGTTTTATAATTTATTATTATTTAATAATCCGTTCTGTTCTTGTTCTCTGCCTGAAAAAAACGATACACAGTGACTCAGTCACACTCACATACCATATCTGTGCTCAGCCCAGTGTGCTGCATCATCTATGTATAATATCTGACTGTGCTCACACAGCTTAATTGTGGGGGAGACTGGGGAGCAGTTATAGGTTATAGCAGGAGCCAGGAGTACATATTAAACAGTGCACACTTTTGCTGCCAGAGTGCCACTGCCAGTGTGACTGACCACTGTGACCAGTGACCTGACCACACTGACCACCAGTATAGTATATTGTGATTGAATGTCTGCCTGAAAAAGTACACTCGTCGTGTGACTTGTGTGGTGTTTTTTTATTCTATAAAAATTAAAAAACTCATTCTGCTGACAGACAGTGTCCAGCAGGTCCGTCATTATATAATATATACCTGTCCGGCTGCAGTAGTGATATATATATATTTTTTATATCATTATTTATCATCCAGTCTATACTAGCAGCAGACACAGTACGGTAGTTCACGGCTGTAGCTACCTCTGTGTCGGCACTCGGCAGTCCATCCATAATTGTATACCACCTACCCGTGGTTTTTTTTTTCTTTCTTCTTTATACATACTACATCTCATTATCATCCAGTCTATATTAGCAGCAGACACAGTACAGTACGGTAGTCCACGGCTGTAGCTACCTCTGTGTCGGCACTCGGCAGTCCATCCATAATTGTATACCACCTACCCGTGGTTTTTTTTTTCTTTCTTCCTTATACATACTACATCTCATTATCATCCAGTCTATATTAGCAGCAGACACAGTACAGTACGGTAGTCCACGGCTGTAGCTACCTCTGTGTCGGCACTCGGCAGTCCATCCATAATTGTATACCACCTACCCGTGGTTTTTTTTTTTTTCTTCTTTATACATACTACATCTCATTATCATCCAGTCTATATTAGCAGCAGACACAGTACAGTACGGTAGTCCACGGCTGTAGCTATCTCTGTGTCGGCACTCGGCAGTCCATCCATAATTGTATACCACCTACCCGTGGTTTTTTTTTTCTTTCTTCTTTATACATACTACATCTCATTATCAACCAGTCTATATTAGCAGCAGACACAGTACAGTACGGTAGTCCACGGCTGTAGCTACCTCTGTGTCGGCACTCGGCAGTCCATCCATAATTGTATACCACCTACCCGTGTTTTTTTTTTTTCTTTCTTCTTTATACATACTACATCTCATTATCAACCAGTCTATATTAGCAGCAGACACAGTACAGTACGGTAGTCCACGGCTGTAGCTACCTCTGTGTCGGCACTCGGCAGTCCATCCATAATTGTATACCACCTACCCGTGGTTTTTTTTTCTTTCTTCTTTATACATACTACATCTCATTATCATCCAGTCTATATTAGCAGCAGACACAGTACAGTACGGTAGTCCACGGCTGTAGCTACCTCTGTGTCGGCACTCGGCAGTCCATCCATAATTGTATACCACCTACCCGTGGTTTTTTTTTTTCTTCTTCTTTATACATACTACATCTCATTATCAACCAGTCTATATTAGCAGCAGACACAGTACAGTACGGTAGTCCACGGCTGTAGCTACCTCTGTGTCGGCACTCGGCAGTCCATCCATAATTGTATACCACCTACCCGTGGTTTTTTTTTTCTTTCTTCTTTATACATACTACATCTCATTATCATCCAGTCTATATTAGCAGCAGACACAGTACAGTACGGTAGTCCACGGCTGTAGCTACCTCTGTGTCGGCACTCGGCAGTCCATCCATAATTGTATACCACCTAGTCCTACCCGTGGTTTTTTTTTTCTTTCTTCTTTATACATACTACATCTCATTATCATCCAGTCTATATTAGCAGCAGACACAGTACAGTACGGTAGTCCACGGCTGTAGCTACCTCTGTGTCGGCACTCGGCAGTCCATCCATAATTGTATACCACCTACCCGTGGTTTTTTTTTTCTTTCTTCTTTATACATACTACATCTCATTATCAACCAGTCTATATTAGCAGCAGACACAGTACAGTACGGTAGTCCACGGCTGTAGCTACCTCTGTGTCGGCACTCGGCAGTCCATCCATAATTGTATACCACCTACCCGTGGTTTTTTTTTTCTTTCTTCTTTATACATACTACATCTCATTATCATCCAGTCTATATTAGCAGCAGACACAGTACAGTACGGTAGTCCACGGCTGTAGCTATCTCTGTGTCGGCACTCGGCAGTCCATCCATAATTGTATACCACCTACCCGTGGTTTTTTTTTTCTTTCTTCTTTATACATACTACATCTCATTATCAACCAGTCTATATTAGCAGCAGACACAGTACAGTACGGTAGTCCACGGCTGTAGCTACCTCTGTGTCGGCACTCGGCAGTCCATCCATAATTGTATACCACCTACCCGTGTTTTTTTCTTTTCTTTCTTCTTTATACATACTACATCTCATTATCAACCAGTCTATATTAGCAGCAGACACAGTACAGTACGGTAGTCCACGGCTGTAGCTACCTCTGTGTCGGCACTCGGCAGTCCATCCATAATTGTATACCACCTACCCGTGGTTTTTTTTTCTTTCTTCTTTATACATACTACATCTCATTATCATCCAGTCTATATTAGCAGCAGACACAGTACAGTACGGTAGTCCACGGCTGTAGCTACCTCTGTGTCGGCACTCGGCAGTCCATCCATAATTGTATACCACCTACCCGTGGTTTTTTTTTTCTTCTTCTTTATACATACTACATCTCATTATCAACCAGTCTATATTAGCAGCAGACACAGTACAGTACGGTAGTCCACGGCTGTAGCTACCTCTGTGTCGGCACTCGGCAGTCCATCCATAATTGTATACCACCTACCCGTGGTTTTTTTTTTCTTTCTTCTTTATACATACTACATCTCATTATCATCCAGTCTATATTAGCAGCAGACACAGTACAGTACGGTAGTCCACGGCTGTAGCTACCTCTGTGTCGGCACTCGGCAGTCCATCCATAATTGTATACCACCTAGTCCTACCCGTGGTTTTTTTTTTCTTTCTTCTTTATACATACTACATCTCATTATCATCCAGTCTATATTAGCAGCAGACACAGTACAGTACGGTAGTCCACGGCTGTAGCTACCTCTGTGTCGGCACTCGGCAGTCCATCCATAATTGTATACCACCTACCCGTGGTTTTTTTTTTCTTTCTTCTTTATACATACTACATCTCATTATCAACCAGTCTATATTAGCAGCAGACACAGTACAGTACGGTAGTCCACGGCTGTAGCTACCTCTGTGTCGGCACTCGGCAGTCCATCCATAATTGTATACCACCTACCCGTGGTTTTTTTTTTCTTTCTTCTTTATACATACTACATCTCATTATCAACCAGTCTATATTAGCAGCAGACACAGTACAGTACGGTAGTCCACGGCTGTAGCTACCTCTGTGTCGGCACTCGGCAGTCCATCCATAATTGTATACCACCTACCCGTGGTTTTTTTTTCTTTCTTCTTTATACATACTACATCTCATTATCATCCAGTCTATATTAGCAGCAGACACAGTACAGTACGGTAGTCCACGGCTGTAGCTACCTCTGTGTTGGCACTCGGCAGTCCATCCATAATTGTATACCACCTACCCGTGGTTTTTTTTTTCTTTCTTCTTTATACATACTACATCTCATTATCAACCAGTCTATATTAGCAGCAGACACAGTACAGTACGGTAGTCCACGGCTGTAGCTACCTCTGTGTCGGCACTCGGCAGTCCATCCATAATTGTATACCACCTAGTCCTACCCGTGGTTTTTTTTTTCTTTCTTCTTTATACATACTACATCTCATTATCATCCAGTCTATATTAGCAGCAGACACAGTACAGTACGGTAGTCCACGGCTGTAGCTACCTCTGTGTCGGCACTCGGCAGTCCATCCATAATTGTATACCACCTACCCGTGTTTTTTTTTTCTTTCTTCTTTATACATACTACATCTCATTATCAACCAGTCTATATTAGCAGCAGACACAGTACAGTACGGTAGTCCACGGCTGTAGCTACCTCTGTGTCGGCACTCGGCAGTCCATCCATAATTGTATACCACCTACCCGTGGTTTTTTTTTCTTTTTTCTTTCTTCTTTATATATACTACATCTCATTATCAACCAGTCTATATTAGCAGCAGACACAGTACAGTACGGTAGTCCACGGCTGTAGCTACCTCTGTGTCGGCACTCGGCAGTCCATCCATAATTGTATACTAGTATCCATCCATCTCCATTGTTTACCTGAGGTGCCTTTTAGTTGTGCCTATTAAAATATGGAGAACAAAAATGTTGAGGTTCCAAAATTAGGGAAAGATCAAGATCCACTTCCACCTCGTGCTGAAGCTGCTGCCACTAGTCATGGCCGAGACGATGAAATGCCAGCAACGTCGTCTGCCAAGGCCGATGCCCAATGTCATAGTACAGAGCATGTCAAATCCAAAACACCAAATATCAGTAAAAAAAGGACTCCAAAACCTAAAATAAAATTGTCGGAGGAGAAGCGTAAACTTGCCAATATGCCATTTACCACACGGAGTGGCAAGGAACGGCTGAGGCCCTGGCCTATGTTCATGGCTAGTGGTTCAGCTTCACATGAGGATGGAAGCACTCAGCCTCTCGCTAGAAAACTGAAAAGACTCAAGCTGGCAAAAGCACCGCAAAGAACTGTGCGTTCTTCGAAATCCCAAATCCACAAGGAGAGTCCAATTGTGTCGGTTGCGATGCCTGACCTTCCCAACACTGGACGTGAAGAGCATGCGCCTTCCACCATTTGCACGCCCCCTGCAAGTGCTGGAAGGAGCACCCGCAGTCCAGTTCCTGATAGTCAGATTGAAGATGTCAGTGTTGAAGTACACCAGGATGAGGAGGATATGGGTGTTGCTGGCGCTGGGGAGGAAATTGACCAGGAGGATTCTGATGGTGAGGTGGTTTGTTTAAGTCAGGCACCCGGGGAGACACCTGTTGTCCGTGGGAGGAATATGGCCACTGACATGCCTGGTGAAAATACCAAAAAAATCAGCTCTTCGGTGTGGAAGTATTTCAACAGAAATGCGGACAACAGGTGTCAAGCCGTGTGTTGCCTTTGTCAAGCTGTAATAAGTAGGGGTAAGGACGTTAACCACCTCGGAACATCCTCCCTTATACGTCACCTGCAGCGCATTCATAATAAGTCAGTGACAAGTTCAAAAACTTTGGGCGACAGCGGAAGCAGTCCACTGACCAGTAAATCCCTTCCTCTTGTAACCAAGCTCACGCAAACCACCCCACCAACTCCCTCAGTGTCAATTTCCTCCTTCCCCAGGAATGCCAATAGTCCTGCAGGCCATGTCACTGGCAATTCTGACGAGTCCTCTCCTGCCTGGGATTCCTCCGATGCATCCTTGCGTGTAACGCCTACTGCTGCTGGCGCTGCTGTTGTTGCTGCTGGGAGTCGATGGTCATCCCAGAGGGGAAGTCGTAAGCCCACTTGTACTACTTCCAGTAAGCAATTGACTGTTCAACAGTCCTTTGCGAGGAAGATGAAATATCACAGCAGTCATCCTGCTGCAAAGCGGATAACTGAGGCCTTGACAACTATGTTGGTGTTAGACGTGCGTCCGGTATCCGCCGTTAGTTCACAGGGAACTAGACAATTTATTGAGGCAGTGTGCCCCCGTTACCAAATACCATCTAGGTTCCACTTCTCTAGGCAGGCGATACCGAGAATGTACACGGACGTCAGAAAAAGACTCACCAGTGTCCTAAAAAATGCAGTTGTACCCAATGTCCACTTAACCACGGACATGTGGACAAGTGGAGCAGGGCAGGGTCAGGACTATATGACTGTGACAGTCCACTGGGTAGATGTATGGACTCCCGCCGCAAGAACAGCAGCGGCGGCACCAGTAGCAGCATCTCGCAAACGCCAACTCTTTCCTAGGCAGGCTACGCTTTGTATCACCGCTTTCCAGAATACGCACACAGCTTAAAACCTCTTACGGCAACTGAGGAAGATCATCGCGGAATGGCTTACCCCAATTGGACTCTCCTGTGGATTTGTGGCATCGGACAACGCCAGCAATATTGTGTGTGCATTAAATATGGGCAAATTCCAGCACGTCCCATGTTTTGCACATACCTTGAATTTGGTGGTGCAGAATTTTTTTAAAAACGACAGGGGCGTGCAAGAGATGCTGTCGGTGGCCAGAAGAATTGCGGGACACTTTCGGCGTACAGGCACCACGTACAGAAGACTGGAGCACCACCAAAAACTACTGAACCTGCCCTGCCATCATCTGAAGCAAGAAGTGGTAACGAGGTGGAATTCAACCCTCTATATGCTTCAGAGGTTGGAGGAGCAGCAAAAGGCCATTCAAGCCTATACAATTGAGCACGATATAGGAGGTGGAATGCACCTGTCTCAAGCGCAGTGGAGAATGATTTCAACGTTGTGCAAGGTTCTGATGCCCTTTGAACTTGCCACACGTGAAGTCAGTTCAGACACTGCCAGCCTGAGTCAGGTCATTCCCCTCATCAGGCTTTTGCAGAAGAAGCTGGAGACATTGAAGGAGGAGCTAACACGGAGCGATTCCGCTAGGCATGTGGGACTTGTGGATGGAGCCCTTAATTCGCTTAACAAGGATTCACGGGTGGTCAATCTGTTGAAATCAGAGCACTACATTTTGGCCACCGTGCTCGATCCTAGATTTAAAGCCTACCTTGGATCTCTCTTTCCGGCAGACACAAGTTTACTTTGGTTGAAAGACCTGCTGGTGAGAAAATTGTCAAGTCAAGCGGAACGCGACCTGTCAACATCTCCTCCTTCGCATTCTCCCGCAACTAGGGGTGCGAGGAAAAGGCTCAGAATTCCGAGCCCACCCACTGGCGGTGATGCAGGGCAGTCTGGAGCGACTGCTGATGCTGACATCTGGTCCGGACTGAAGGACCTGACAACGATTACGGACATGTCGTCTACTGTCACTGCATATGATTCTCTCAACATTGAAAGAATGGTGGAGGATTATATGAGTGACCGCATCCAAGTAGGCACGTCACACAGTCCGTACTTATACTGGCAGGAAAAAGAGGCAATTTGGAGGCCCTTGCACAAACTGGCTTTATTCTACCTAAGTTGCCCTCCCACAAGTGTGTACTCCGAAAGAGTGTTTAGTGCCGCCGCTCACCTTGTCAGCAATCGGCGTACGAGGTTACATCCAGAAAATGTGGAGAAGATGATGTTCATTAAAATGAATTATAATCAATTCCTCCGCGGAGACATTGACCAGCAGCAATTGCCTCCACAAAGTACACAGGGAGCTGAGATGGTGGATTCCAGTGGGGACGAATTGATAATCTGTGAGGAGGGGGATGTACACGGTGATATATCGGAGGATGATGATGAGGTGGACATCTTGCCTCTGTAGAGCCAGTTTGTGCAAGGAGAGATTAATTGCTTCTTTTTTGGTGGGGGTCCAAACCAACCCGTCATATCAGTCACAGTCGTGTGGCAGACCCTGTCACTGAAATGATGGGTTGGTTAAAGTGTGCATGTCCTGTTTATACAACATAAGGGTGGGTGGGAGGGCCCAAGGACAATTCCATCTTGCACCTCTTTTTTCTTTAATTTTTCTTTGCGTCATGTGCTGTTTGGGGAGGGTTTTTTGGAAGGGACATCCTGCGTGACACTGCAGTGACACTCCTAGATGGGCCCGGTGTTTGTGTCGGCCACTAGGGTCGCTTATCTTACTCACACAGCTACCTCATTGCGCCTCTTTTTTTCTTTGCGTCATGTGCTGTTTGGGGAGGGTTTTTTGGAAGGGACATCCTGCGTGACACTGCAGTGCCACTCCTAGATGGGCCCGGTGTTTGTGTCGGCCACTAGGGTCGCTTATCTTACTCACACAGCTACCTCATTGCGCCTCTTTTTTTCTTTGCGTCATGTGCTGTTTGGGGAGGGTTTTTTGGAAGGGACATCCTGCGTGACACTGCAGTGCCACTCCTAGATGGGCCCGGTGTTTGTGTCGGCCACTAGGGTCGCTTATCTTACTCACACAGCTACCTCATTGCGCCTCTTTTTTTCTTTGCGTCATGTGCTGTTTGGGGAGGGTTTTTTGGAAGGGACATCCTGCGTGACACTGCAGTGCCACTCCTAGATGGGCCCGGTGTTTGTGTCGGCCACTAGGGTCGCTTATCTTACTCACACAGCTACCTCATTGCGCCTCTTTTTTTCTTTGCGTCATGTGCTGTTTGGGGAGGGTTTTTTGGAAGGGACATCCTGCGTGACACTGCAGTGACACTCCTAGATGGGCCCGGTGTTTGTGTCGGCCACTAGGGTCGCTTATCTTACTCACACAGCTACCTCATTGCGCCTCTTTTTTTCTTTGCGTCATGTGCTGTTTGGGGAGGGTTTTTTGGAAGGGACATCCTGCGTGACACTGCAGTGCCACTCCTAGATGGGCCAGGTGTTTGTGTCGGCCACTAGGGTCGCTTAGCTTAGTCATCCAGCGACCTCGGTGCAAATTTTAGGACTAAAAATAATATTGTGAGGTGTGAGGTATTCAGAATAGACTGAAAATGAGTGGAAATGATGGTTTTTGAGGTTAATAATACTTTGGGATCAAAATGACCCCCAAATTCTATGATTTAAGCTGTTTTTAAGGTTTTTTGGAAAAAAAACACCCGAATCCAAAACACACCCGAATCCGACAAAAAAAATTCGGTTAGGTTTTGCCAAAACGCGGTCGAACCCAAAACACGGCCGCGGAACCGAACCCAAAACCAAAACACAAAACCCGAAAAATTTCCGGCGCTCATCTCTAGTAAAAATAAAGTAACCCGTTACCCTGCACAGAAACACTATAAACCACCCAAATCAAACTCTCTCTGCACATGTTACATCTGCCCCATGGTTTTGCCCATTAGAGAAAGATTTTGCTTTTGAGATCAGGTCTGAATTAGGCCCTAATTTCTTACAATATATCCTTTATAATTCTTTCAAATAGTAAAAACTATTACAGATTGAGTATCCCTTATCCAAAATGTTTGGGACCAGAAGTATTTTGGATATCAGATTTTTCCGTATTTTGGAATAATTAGATACCATAATGAGATATCGTGGTGATGGGACCTAAATCTAAGCACAGAATGCATTTATATACCATATACACCTTATACACACAGCCTGAAGGTCATTTTAGCCAATATTTTTAATAACTTTGTGCAGATTAAACAAAGTGTGTCTACATTCACACAATTTATTTATGTTTCATATACACCTTATATACACAGCCTGAAGGTCATTTACTACAATATTTTTAATAACTTTGTGTATTAAACAAAGTTTGTGTACATTGAGCCATCAGAAAACAAAGGTTTCACTATCTCAGTATCACTCAAAAAAGTCCGTATTTCGGAATATTCCGTATTTTGGATATTTGGATATGGGATACTCAACCTGTAATATGTTCTGTGTTTGCTGCACTGGTTCAGTGGACACTTTTGCCCATAACTACTTACTCTACTGGAGACATCCCACATCCCGTCCAATATTTGCAGAGAAGGGTGCATGGCGTTCTGTGATAAGGGGATTTGTTGTGATTGTGTCTGCAAAATGCAACAGATTAAGGCAGACCATTCCGGCTTTCACCCAGGATTAGGTGAAAGATGGAACGGTCCGGACTCCGGAATGCCGGACCGAACCAGCTACCTTTGGCAACCTCATCCGCCGCAAAGTTCTCTGTGTCCATCTCCCTGCACCATTTGCTGTGTGACAGCTGTCACATACACGGGGAGGAGCACTGAGACCTCCACAGCGGCAAGTCACTTTAAGGAGCCGGTTCGGCGTTCTGGAGTCTGGACCGTTCCGGCCGTGCAGCTCCCAATTCCTCTACCCGAGTGCAGCAGCTGTAGGTCAGGAGGGGGCTGTACATCTCCCTACACCATTTGCTGTTTGTCAAACAGGGGGACGGGCACAGAGCGCTCCACTGCGGCACAGATCGCTGCAGGGAGTCGGTCAGTGTTTCGGTTTTCTGGAGTCCGGACCGCTCCGGCTTTCACCCAATCCCCATTTTGCATTAGGTTGAGGCTATCATGACTGAAATCACTGACCAACACCCAGTGCTGTTGTCTATGAGACGCCATTCCCCACACAATGTCAGCTCTCTATGAGGTAAATTTAATAACGGAGGGACTTTTTCAGAACTGGTGATGTTGCCCATAGCAACCAATCAGATTATGGCCCAGATGCATCATCGTTTGGAAAGTGATAAATTGGAGAGTGAAAAAGTACCAGCCAATCAGCTCCTAACTTCCATGTCATAGGCTGTGTTTGAAAAATGGCAGTTAGGCGCTGATTGGCTGGCACTTTTTCACTCTCCATTTTATCACTTTCTAAGCGATGATGCATCTAGCCCTGTATCTATTATTGGTAGCTGTGTACTTTACGGACTCATTTACGGTCTCATTGCAGAGACATGAGTTTTTCACATTTTTTAAAATTTTTGAACTTTTTCATACTTTACAATCCACGTGGACTACGATTGGGAATAGTAACCTGTGCCGAGCGCAGCGGCAGTGGAGCGAGGCACCTTGCCTTCGCTCGCCATGCGAGGGGATACGGTGCTCTAATTGGGGTTCCCGGTCACTTTACGAAGAACATTACACCAAAAAAATGTATGTGGAGGACTAGCCGAAATAACCGTGATCCTTGCGAAGAGATTTTAGAAGATATTTCCAGTTTTTGGCTCCCGAAAGTTCTGTATAATAAGGTAATGAGTCCGTAAAGTGCACAAGTACCCTATTATCTTCTAGAAGTAGCTAGATAAATGTTAAGTAGAATCTAATTGGTTGCTATGGGCAACATCATCAGTTCTAAAATAACTCCCACCTTAGTAAATTTACCCCTATGTGCCGATCTATTGTATGCTGGAAATCAAGCTTGTCACTACGCAAGAGACTGACTGACATAACTGTCACTGGGGCTTTTCCTCACAGACCGTTGTTTACCTCCCCTAGATATAACTTTCACAGCCGTGTACATGTGACTCAATGCGCATTACGGTCCATACTATAATTTTGCTACGGAGACCAGAGATTTCTAGCGATGCCTACGTCTTTTCCAGGTGGCCAACATGTAAACCTTTGGGAATAACAGTACAACAAAACCACCCCGGGCTAAATCCCACATGAATGAATTGCATTTAAAACCAGTTGCCGTCTCCTCAGTCACATTTATATTCTATGATGAAAATACTGGAGCTAATAGCTTATACTTTCATTTTGCTCGATATATACGGATGCGCGCTGATAACAACTCTCATGTAATAACATTGTAATGAATTTTCATGGTGATTTAGCCGTTTTCCATGTTACTCTCGACTCTCGAGTTCTTACAGTATATGCCACCTGTTTGTTATTCCCAGGCATGTCTCCTGACATGTATGTAATGTGTGGGTCACATGTCTAGGAGTGTAGTGCTCATTAGGGGTCATTCCGAGTTGATCGCTCGCTAGCTACTTTTAGCAGCCGTGCAAACGCATAGTCGCCGCCCGCGGGGGGAGTGTATTTTCGCTTTGCAAGTGTGCGAACGCCTTTGCAGCTGGCTGTGCAAAAACAATTTGTGCAGTTTCTGAGTAGGTCTGGACTTACAACAGACAGAGAGGGGGGAGGGGGGGGGGGGTGCAAATCCCCCCCCCCCTAAATTTTCCTTCAGCACACTAAATATTACCTGTAACCATACCTGAATCTATCTGGTAATAGAAATTCAGAGAATTAGTCACACATGTTTGCAAACACATGTTTAGCTGCTGAGCCACTTCACGGTTTCTCCAATATCAGCAGTCCTAACACTACATAATAGCAGTGCCCACATAGGGCCAAGTAATTTGTCACAGTAGGCCTCATGATAAAGGCTATTACTAAAACACATCCAGACAGAGAGCTAACTTACCCGGGAGCCACCCCCAGGATCTCCCATTGACACTACAAGGAACAGCATGCCTTCCAAATACTGCTCCCATTCAATGCCTCTCGCACACAAGCAGACAAACAATGGTAGTTGCTCGGTCATTCCTGGAGATAATTATGTATCAGGTGCTGGAAAGGGGGAGGGGTCACAGATAAATAACAGACAGAGAGGGGAGGGGTGCCCATGCAATCACTTCAGTCTTTTTGCTCCCGGAAATTGACGTCAGACGCCCGCCCAGCAAACGCTTGGACACATCTGCGTTTTTCCAACCACTCCCAGAAAACGTCCAGTTGCCACCCACAAACGCCCTCTTCCTGTCAATCTCCTTGCGATCGCCTGTGCAAATGGATTCTTCATTAAATGCATAGCTCAGCAACGATCCGCTGTGTACCCGTACGACGCGCCTACGCATTGCGGTGCATACGCATGCGCAGTGGAGACCTAACCGCTGCGCAAAAACGGCAGCGAGCGATCAACTCGGAATGACCCCCATTGTTAGACCTTACAGTGTGTATTCCGGCACAGCAAATGTAATACACATCACTCTTTTTGTTACACATAAATCCATCAGATGCTATACAAGCTGCCAAATAACATTACCAATGAAAAATGTAGCTACAGCATAATAGTAAATAATGATCCCGTTAGCACAGTATAGTAGGATAAAATGTTTCATCAACTGATAAGACACAAAATAACACCCTTGTGCCATTAACTCCATCTCGTTGGGATGATCTGTGTGATGCTACGTGGAAATCAGCACAGTGCCACAAAGATGCAAGAAATAAGTGGCTTTTAATGATGTTAACGGTGTTGGGGGATCCCGTAAAGGTTTTACCTGGTGATTATAGAGGATCATTTGTCTGAACGCTACATGAAATGATCTGCTTACTAGTCCATCCCATTCAATGCTATATTAAGCTTACAAATGCCTGGTTATAGACACCCGGTCCTCTACTATGGTTCCGGTATGAATGGTCGACCATGTTATGGTCGACAGTCATTAGGTCGACCACTATTGGTCGACACATGAAAGGTCGACACATGAAAATGGTCGACACATGAAAATGGTCGACACATGAAAGGTCGACACATGAAAAGGTCGCCATGCGTTTTTTAACTTTTTTTGGTGTCGTTTTTTGCGTAAAGTGACCGGGAACCCCAATTAGTGCACCGCGTCCCCTCGCATGGCTCGCTTCGCTGGCCATGCTTCGGGCATGGTGCCTTCGCTTCGCTCGGCACAGATTACCGTTCCAATCGTAGTCCACGTGGATCGTAAAGTATGGAAAAGTTCCCCAAAAGAAAAAAAAGTTACAAAACTCATGTCGACCTTTTCATGTGTCGACCATTTTCATGTGTCGACCATGTGTCCATGTCGACCATGTCAATGTCGACCAATAGTGGTCGACCTAATGACTGTCGACCATAACATGGTCGACCATGTGAACGGATACCCTCTACTATACAGAGGTGCCTACTCTCCCGAGGGTGTGGTATGATAGACAGTGGCTAGTCAGACAGTCAATAGATAGACACCACAAGTTAGACAGTCAAACGGTCGACAGGGTCAAAAGGTAGACAGGGTCAAAAGGTCAACATGAAAATGGTCGACATAAAAAGGTATCTGGGACCCCCAATTGTAGAAAGGCATCCCCTCACGGGGCTCGCCATGCTTCAGGCTCGGCAAGGTTTATAACCAACTCTATGCCGACATGGATAGAGACGGTATGAAAAAGTCCTAAAACATGTATAATAAAAAAAAAAAAAAAAATGTGTCGATTTTCATGTCGACCTTTTGATCCTGTCTACCCTTTGACCCTGTCGACCTTTGGTACTGTGTACCCTTTTTTCATGTCGACCTTTTGACCCTGATGACCTAATGTCTGTCTAACATATGGTGTCTATCTATTGTCTGTCTAACTAGACACTATCTATCATCCGGATACCCTCTCCCGAAAGGACTCCCGCGTTTCAGAGAGCTCTAACGGACTCCAGAAGGGTAGAGCAACTTTCCCAAGATCCAAGGGCTTGGCTTGAGGTGAATCACATCATCAATGACACAAATCTCAGCACTGAGTGGCGTGCAGGTGGACATGATGACATGATTATGGGTGATATACCCACCACCTTCCACCTGGATGTCCACAAACTCCCAAAGGGATTTCTTCCCCACAGCAAATTGTGGTGTGGGAGGTGAGGTTTGGGCTGCTTTTGCGGTCTGGAGGCATTGGGACTTGCCCAGACATGAAAAGGGCATTGGCATGATGGGAGCAACCCATATTTGTGTGCCTACAGGAGGCCTGACTCTTAAATATGCCCCTGAATAGCACATGATGCCAGATACTAGGGAAAGCTGGTACGTAGACTCTTCACTCATCTTCTTCTCCCTTCACTCATTTGGTAGTGGGGTATAAATCATGAGTTTTCATAGTCCAAATGACCATGTTCACCTGATTCAAAATATCAGGTTGGGGAGATGTACGAAGCCTTGAAGAGCGATAAAGTGGAAAGAGATAAAGTACCAGCCAATAAGCTCCTAACTGCCATGGTTGTGTTTGAAAAATGACAGTTGGGAGTTGATTGGCTGGTACTTTATCTCAGTCCACTTTATCACTCTCGAAGACTTAGGGGTATATTCAATAACTGTCAGAAGCTGCCATCTTGTCGGAAGCCGCCGATCAGAGTGCATTGTCGGAAGCGGGGCCAAACCCGACAGGTTTTAGCCCCGTTTCTGACAATCTCAAACCGACTTTAAAAAAAGTCGGATTGAGATGAGGGATCTGACAGCAGGAGAAGGGGGGAGCAGCGCTGCAGCGGGGAAAGCAGGAACCCAGCAGCAGTGTCCACCTGGCTCCAGCAAGCGAGGTCCCGCTTGCTGGAGCTGGGTGGATGCCGCCGCGAGCCTCCGCTTGATGCAGCCGCTGCTCGCCCCGTCTCCCCTCCTCCGCTGCTCTCCCGCTGCTGCCCCCACCGCCGCAGACATCTCTATCACGGCAGCCGCTGACAGCTCCCCCCCCCCCCTCTTCCAGGCACCGCTGACAGCTCCCACCGCCGCTGCTGTCAGCGCACCCGGCAGCCGCTGACAGCAGCGGCAGGACAAGACACCAGGAGCGGCCAAATCCGACAGTCGGATTTGGCCGCTCTTTGAATAGGAGTTGTCGGGTCCATTCTGACAACTGCATGTCGGAATAGACCCGACTCTTATTGAATATACCCCTTAGGGGGACATTTACTAAGCAGTGATAAGAGCGGAGAAGTGAGCCAGTGGAGAAGTTACCCCATCAACCAATCAGCAGCTCTGTATAATTTTATAGTATGCAAATTATAGATGTTACTTCAGTGCTGATTGGTTGCCACGGGCAACTTCTCCACTGGCTCACTTCGCCGCTCTTATCACTGCTTAGTAAATGTCCCCCTTAGTACATAGACCCCAAAGTGAGTGCTTGCTCCAGGATCACATTCAATGATGCAGTACGTATCAAACCAAAGAGTAAAGGTGAAGTTTCCCATAGCAACCAATCAGCCTTTACCTATCATTTTATAGAATATACTGGATAAATGATAGCTGGAAGCTGATTGGTTACTATGGGCAACTTCTCCACCTGTCTTCTTTGAAGGTTTGATGCCTCTCCCCCTATGAAAGGCAGGACATCAATATTTTGGATTCCTGTGCCCACTCTCTATTTTCCTCTCCCCCGTAACCACTCACCACCATAGAATCTGTTTTTCTCGCCCAGCAGGTATCGACGGGTATCATTATAGATGACCGGCCTGCGTAGATGAACTGATACCTTACAGAGCAGTTTACAAAAGTCTCCTATTCAAACCTTCTTTCTGTCTCAAAAATCAATACCCCCGACAGCTAGCATGCAGGTGCTGAGGCTGAAATAATACACTTTGTATAACGGCGTACAGCGATCCTTCTCCATTGCACATTCTCCTGCATCAGCTGGGGGCCCTGAATGCTATAATTACTCTTCATGTCGCCGCGTAGAGATTCCTTTAAATAGATCTGAGAACACGTCGGCCATAGCATTCACAGGCAGAGAGCACAGCCTGTGCGCCGAGTAACGCCAGCCGCCAGCACCGTTCTGAGGCTGCAATAAGAGTTACATTTAAGAAAAAAAATACAGAACATAAACCAAGATATTAACAAAAGTAAAAAAATAAAAAAAAAGTCAAGGTTTTGTAACGTATAGAGCCCGATTCTGAAACAAACGCAAACACTCGCTGGGGATGGAATGAGATTGGCGTGCCGCTATATACTCATATGCACACGCATTTCTGCGTGGAGCGTCCCACACTGCGGGAGCCCATGAGAGCAGCATTTACTCCGTTCTAGGTACTAGAGATCCGTCTAAGGAGTACTCTTTGCATCGCAAATCACGATCCAACCGGAATGTTTACAATCGGCCGCGGGCGCATGTGCAGCCCACTTTCTGCAGATGCGCATCATGCGCATGCGCCCGCACTTTCTGCGGGGGGGCCGCAGAAAATGTGATCGCCTCTGCCTGTCAATCAGGCAGAGGCGGTTGCGGGGCGGGCAACACTCCGTTTCCAGGGAGGAGAAGGAGCGGTGCGGGGGCGGTGTGGCGCAAACGGGGGGCGGAGGCGGATGAACAGGGGCGTGTCGGGGGCGTGATCACAGGAGCCGGCCTCTGTTTCTGCTAACAAGCAGAAATTGCAATATGATCGCAATTTCTGCTTGTTAAAGGGGGGGAGGCGGAGATCAGCATGCTGGGCAGCCTTGCACAGCGATGGGCGACCCCCAGCACGCTAGGAGAAGGATAGCAAATTCTGCTAATGAGCAGAATTTGCTATCCTTACTGAATTAGGCCCATAACACACGATACATGCAGTTTGCTAAAAATCACTTGGCCAAGGTTACTAGGGATGGTGCCATTGGTGCTTTGCATTTATGGCAAGAAACCATCGATGGCCATTCTTACTGTGGACGGTGGGTCAATCAAGGAAAGGGGGTGGGACTGAAAGGGGTAGGCCTAACCAACGGGCCAACCACAAAGGGGTTGTACTGAGTGGCCAGGGGCGGAACTAAGCTCAGTGCCACTGCGCCGGAAAAGTAAAAAAGCAAAACATCATTGAATCTGTGCTCTCAAAAGCAGAGAACCGTTGGATCTCCACCAAAGATGGAAAACCCTGACCATCGGTGGCAAACATTGATGGCTGTTAATCATCTATGGTCGATAGATATAAAGATAGATAGATAGATAGATAGATAGATAGATAGATAGATAGATAGATAGATAGATAGATAGATAGATAGAGATTGACTTAGCTTTCACAGGCTGCGAAGCCCGGTAACGTCTCCTCAAACCTCTGCAGAATAGAGCAGAACAATTTAGATGACAATCAACCAGCTTCTACCTATAGTTTATAGCACATGTTCCCAAACTCGGTCCTCAGGACCCCACACAGTCCATGTTTTCAAGTCACCTGTGGATTTTAAAAATGTGACGGTGATACACAGTGCAGCTGCCGGGTGACCTGAAAAGCATAAACTGTGTGGGGTGAGATCCTGAGGCCCGAGTTTGAGAACCACTCATTTATAGAATGTATGTGATATATGCTACCTCAAAACTGATAACTGCAAGCACCGGCTGTAATCCCACGTACCCAAACAGTTATTTAATAAATGATTGTGTGATAGCCGGGCAGCGGCCCATCCATCAGTCATTTCAAAAAAGCATTGCACACCAGGCCATGTCATCACATAAGCAAGCAGTTTATTCACAGTTCAGACAGGGTTATCACGACAGTAACATTTAACTCCTTGTTCTCCTCTCCAGCGCAATATTCATATGGGTTACATCAAGTTACATCTCCTTTCATTTGCTTTACGGGCAATAACAGCATTTACAGTGATGTGACATCATTACAGTACATACCAGCGCAGTCTCTGGGAATCAGTAGTGCGGCTTCCGCAAACTGAAATTAATTTTAGTGTGCTCTCCCCCATTCGCTAGGGGCTCTATCTAAACGGGATGTCATGTACACGTTACTGGGGGCCTTCCGCCAAACGTGGTTCCTACCGCTCACCCAGCTCGTCATATCCCGCAGACTCACACCTCCCGTCCTGCTTCTTGGGTACCCCTGAAGGTCCTTTGTTCCTGGTTCCTTCCACTGTACTCTGCATACTGTGGCTCTCACACTGCACTCTCCATCTCTCACTGAAGCTGCTGGCTCTCCTGTCACACTGCAGATATGGGCTCTCCCTCTCTTCATAGCAACACCCACACGCTGCTCTTCTTTCCATCATGCCAGGGACTGTGGAGTGCCATTCTTGTTCCACAGTCCCCAGCCTGCGTTTCTCCTGGACACTTAGCCTGTGCCTTCCATCCTCAGTCCTCAGCTCACTCTGCCCTGTCCTGTGCTTTGTTCCTTTTTCTAAAATCCCCTGCACTTCCTGTCCTAACCTCTTACATGTCACAGGGTCTGCAAGTAACTGGTTGGGCCCATAAAACTCCCCCACTCACTGATAAGAATTAAATGGCTTTTGGAACTTTCCAATATCTCTTGTCTCCTAACATTCCAGTATGCCACAATTGCTGAAAATGTTTCACCATTTTACATGCAATAGGAAAACAAAGATGTACAGAACATTGCTCCCTCTTCAGCCCAGATGTGGTGCATGCTGTCTAGTTTCCTCAGGATTCAGTCAGGGGAAGATAAACTGATGAAGAGCAGCACTTGGCCAGGGGGAGTTTTGAGACATGTGAAAAGCTGCAGAATTTTTAGACTGAAGCCACAGTAGAAAGTGTGATGTATGTCAGAAAATCCTATCTGTGCTCCGCTAGGATTTCAGACTTCCCACCTGGCTTGACTCCCACAGTGCTCGTTACAGCTGCAGACCTTCAAGATATTCAGCTACAGACAGTGCACAAAAGGAAGCATTTCATACCAGTAACGAGCCACACTATAAATTCCCACTGTACCGCCTGGTGTTGTTCAAATAGAGCTGGAACACATGGCCAGATGGGCACCACTATATGAATTTGTATTGAAAATCAGAATTCTAAACTGTGAGAAGATCCGAACCAGGCTGGGTTTGAAAAATGACAGCTAGAAGCTGATTGGCTGGTACTTTATCTCCGTCCACTTTACCTCCATCCAAGACTTAGTAAATAGACCCCTTAAGCGGCAAATAATCCCAACAGCCTTTCAGCTGCTCAGGAGGTCAGGCGCAGGTCACATTACCATTCTGGTGAGGCCAGTGACAGTGGGAAGCGAGCGGCAGTTGGTCGGAATAGAGCTGCATAAGGCCTAGGATGTATAAGAGGGCAGGCATAAGGATGCATAAGGCCTAGGATGTCCATGAGGGGTGTGTCCTGAGGTAACTGCTGAGAAGAGTGACCTGTGCTGCTGAGGTGCTGCTGGTGGCAGCTGTGAGGAAGCAGCATCTCCAGCCCGGTGGGCAGGTAAGGAGGTGGAGCTGCCTGAGGCACTGAGTGGGTGAAGCTGAGGATCAAGGCCGGTCCTCCCTTCGTGTCAGTGAGAGCCAGAGGCGGACCTGGGAAGCTACTGAGTGGCAGATGGCTGCCAGGCCCAGTCACAGACCAGGGGCTGGTAAGAAGGCGCAACATTCTCCAAAACTGACACCCCAGTGAGAGAGATACAGGTGGAGCCACGCTAGTCGTGCCTCCGACTGTGACTAGAGCGCCCTCGACGGAGACGCGCCCCATTCACTTGGGAGAATGGGAGCATCTCCGTGCACTCCCGGTGTGACTAGGCGGACGGATCGCCTAGTCACGCCAGAAAAGCACACCTGCAATGGAGCCGCCTAGGATGAGCGTGGCTCCAACTGTAACTGGCGCTGAGGAGAAGGTACAATGCCCAGCTGACTGGTGTCAGTGGACATCATCTAAAGGGTGATCTGATCTGGAACAGGTCAGTTTATTTCTGAGCACCCCTCCTCACCTAAGACAGGCACCCTTAGCATTACAAAGCAAGTATACTGTGAGAGCTAGCATGAATACTGACATCACCTCTGCACAGAAAGGATTGTTTGTAATACTGAAACTATGGAACTCCTGACAAAGTCCTGAACCCAGTGAGCAATATTATTACTATTAATACAGAACATTTATACATAAAATGTATCCACATTAAGTGCACCGACGAAAGCCTGGCCAGGGAAGATTAACTGGACAGACTGTGGGGAAACTGGCGACTGACCATGCAGTGGTCAATCGCCAGTTGCTCTAGCATCTGATGGGGCGAGTTTTCCTCTGGTATCAACCGCTTCTTCAGTATTTTGATCGAGGCGGCGAACTGAGTTCTGACCAGGATTCCTTTTTAGTAATGCCACTAATGGAAACGCTGGGCTCGGCCTGGCCCAGAAATACCAACACGGGCCAGTATCTCGGTCTTTAAGGTCTAGTGCAACTAATGTCTCCCTCTTCTCAAGGTCCATATAAACCCGCTGGACAAGTATAGCGCCAGCTTCTGCACCCAGACTTCCGGTGGCCATTTCACCCTCTTTGCTGTTCCCTCAAAGATGTCGAGGTAGGCTTCTATGTCATCTTCAGCTAACATTTTCTGAAGCTTGGGCTCATACTGCTGTTGCATCTGTATCACCAGCAGGGGTGTATCTAGGGGTCCGAGCGCCCCTGGCGAGTGCCATCCTGGCCAATAGGTAGATACACCCCTGATCACCAGCTGCTGAAATTGCTGCTACTGCTGACTGTTTCTGATTACTTTTCAGTATTTCCTCCATTTTGGCTACTTTGTGGGTTGGCAATAAGACACTAGCTTCCCTTAGACCACATGTGACAAACAAGCTATGTAGTAGAAGCACACACTTGTACTTGTGCACCACGGTTTATTTTGTCAGGATCACTGCAGACCAATATACGTCACACAATTAGTGTTCACACAAGACCCTGACAAAGGTCCTCAACTCCTCACAGAAGCTTCCCAGATGGCCCTATCACTAACTGAGACCTTCTCCCTAGTCACCGGCCAGCATTTCTGGCTTTAGTTACACGACAAATGCCCCAGACGAGCTTTTATACCTTAGTCTCCTCCTCCCTCCCAGACTGACAGGCAGACAATACTCCCACTCTACCTTCTCATGGGATTTCCTCACAGATGATCTGGTTAATCGGTCACATGCTGTCAGCTGCACAAGGCTGCAGGGTAGAAATACACTGAGGTAAATTATGTAGGTAAGACACACAATTTCTATCCTCTAATATGTGACTTCCCTGGGTTTATCAGCCAAACACCCCTGGTTCCCATGTAGCATGCTGCTCCTACTGCCACTATAGGCACCTCGTTACTCAGGGTCGCTATCAGATGTTGCATGACGTCTGCTACACCAGAGCACTGAGTCCAGATCATGGAGGAAGAGCGCCACGCTAATGATGATCAGATATCCACTCGGCGGCTCCTCTAACTAAATGAAAGACACGCATTGGGGGGCAATCGAGAAGGTGGCAACAGACTCCACTGTCTTCAGCATTTCCACCCTTGCCCTAGACTATCAGCCCCAATGAAAAGTGCACAAAATTGCATATGTTTATAAGGAAAAAAATAAATGTAATTTACGATCAACCTCATTAGCCAGCTGGGCGGTTGGTCATCAGTAAGTTGTCATGATGGGCTTATTTTTATGTGGAGGCCCGGAGCTGTCCATGGATGCTACTGGTTCCTCTACACACTGCCTGCCTTAATCAGCGCTGTTTGCCGCAGGGTGCTTATCCAGTCATCCTGCTACACAGATGCAGGAGCCGTGGGGCAGCGACAATGCAACCCTCCCGGGCCCTGTGTGATGGCCCCGCTCGCTCACCCCTCCTTATGGTCTGCATTTGAATTCATAAAAATGCAGCTGAGACATATAATTGGAAAATTATCTTTTTTTCTTAAAACCTTTTTGCTTGCTTGACCATGTCATCGAATCCAGGAATTAAGCAGGAGTCTGAGATTGACAGCGGAGCCTGTTTGTCCCAAGCACAAGCAAAAAGTAATCTCCTATGTGTCACTCTGGCATCCCGTCCACTTCCCCATGCCAAGCCATCCACCGAAAGCCTTTATATCTCCTGTCTATAACCCAGGAAACAGATGTGACCAGCCTCTGTCGGCAGCTGGGTACCCGTGCCTTCATCAAATTCTGTTCCTGCAAATGCTCCAGCCTTGAACAATATATTCCATTGACCTAACGATGTACATTATATAGGCCTCGATGAGCAGAATAAATGCCAGTTATGGCTTAGATTTTAACAATCAAAGCTCCAGGGAGAACTCACTTCTTACAGAATAATGTATGAGCTCCTGGATGCCTCATGACAATCGCCAATTTTATAGTTATACTTAATGGCGTCTCCGAGACACAGTCATGTGGAATTTGATGTCTTCTTGGCACATATCACATCAGTCAGATTTGACTGACTGCACCCCCTCAGCTTGTGAATACTGACATATATATTTAAATAGACATTGCCATTACTCACTTGTTAAACGTACACTGGCACAAAATCGCCGACTCAGACGCCCCCTTATCCAAACAGAATGAGTTATGAAGGTGGCCTCATTTCATGGAAAGTATCGCAGCTTTGTCCTTGGGAGAATCGCTAATAAATCATCCAGTCACAGCCGCACTCTTTATAAGTAGGACAGGGAAGTTTGGGCAGAAAGTTTCAAGGATTTGTATTCTTAAGGTAAAGTGACAAGCTGTCACTCAGCCAGGAATAACAGAGGATTAAAGTAATGTTTTCTGAGTGGCTGAGGAGACACAACTTTCAAGGGTTTGGAAGATAAAGTTGATTTATTTGGTTTAATCTGCTGTTCTGCGTTAAATATTCAGCACGGCCTACTGTGATTCCCAGTCAGGTCTGTCCTAACACAAAACAGCAAAGTTACGTAACTGGTCAACTAGACGCTGCTCCAGATTTTATTTATGTGGAGGAGATACAGTGTCTTGTGGTTTAATTGACAATATTGGCCAATGGCGCCATATTCAGCATTGTGGGGGTTATTCAGAGTTGTTCGCAAACCAAAAAAGTTAGCAACTGGGCAAAACCATGTGCACTGCAGGTGGGGAGATGTAACATGTGCAGAGAAGGTTAGATTTGGGTGGGGTGTGTTTAAACTGAAATCTAAATTGCAGTGTAGAAATAAAGCAACCAGTATTTACTATTTACCCTGCACAGAAACAATATAACCCACCCAAATATAACTCTCTCTGCACATGTTATATCTGTCCCACCTGCAGTCCAACGTGGTTTTACCCAATTGCTAACTTTTTTTGGTTTGCTAACAACTCTGAATAACCCAAATAAAAACACAGCGCTTATTAATCTACCAAAAAATCTATACACCTATACCACTTCAATAAATAACAAATCTCTGCAGCTCCTACTGGCGGTACTGTTCCACCCACTATAAAACAGAATTACAAAAAAGAATTTATAGGAGTGCTGAAAAAATGTCATTCAATTACTTAACAGTAGTTTTATTTAAATACATTCATAAGACAAAATAAAAATACTTTAAAATTGTGCAATTTGATTCAAGCCCATGTCCATATCTCCTTAAAAAGCCATCTCAAAAGGCTATATATGTACCAGTCCAGCTGACTGTAGCCGACTTGTGTCCCAGTGCTCCAATGGACACCAAATCCCTTTATGTAACAGTTTTTTACAGTCTCTGTGGTACCACTTAAATTTGTATCCAAGCACGGGGGAGAGCGCTGTGGCTGCGTGAATAACCACAGCGGTATGCTACGACCCCTAGTTTTTGCAGCCGTAATATGGAGAGCTTGTTACTCACGGCTGTCACGATTGTTCACGGCTGTCACGGCTTTAGCTTCTCGCAAGGGGAGCGGACCTCCTTAGCCAGGCACCGCTTCAGCTGTGTCCCCAATCAGAACGTCTCGTCGGCCCGCCGTGCAGTCACAAGGAAGATGGTTGGACTATGGGCAGTAGAATCCCAGCAAAAATGCCCTTCTTACGCGTTTCTCCGCCGTTAGGGCAAGCGGTTTCATCAGAGGAATAGTGTGATTGAATTGTCAGCTCCTTTTAAAGCAGATCCAGCCAATCATTCTACTGATTACATTAATTGCACTCAGATGTTTAGCAATGTTCACATAGCTAATATAATACATGAGCTTGAATGTTTAAACAAACAAACAAAAAACAATCATTCATAATAATTTCTGATGGTTAGTGTTAGATTCTTTGGTGGTAACATGTTTTAAACTTATAATAATAGTATTTAATGTTTAAAATATATCAAAAGTAAGGTTTAAAATTTATGACAGACTGACCAGGATACTATAACATACATAAAACCCTGTAAACTCATGTGCAGCAACAATAGCTTAGAGGGTTTGCAAAGTGCATACAATGCATAGAGTCCTGGGTTCAAATCCCTCCAGGAACTATTATTCATGTGCAATTTAGTACTTAGACTCCACTTCATATGTTTTAATTATTAAGCACAAACTTTAAAGGTATATATACACTTTAAAAATATATATATACACACAAAAGTAAAGTTTAACATTTATTATAGACTGACCAGTAGACTATAACATACATAAAACCCTCTACACTCACATGCAGCATCAATAGCTTAGAGCAGGCTTTTTCAACCAGTGTGCCGTGGCACACTAGTGTGCCGCAACCAGTTGCAAGGTGTGCCGCGGAGCCAGAGCAGCTTCCTGCACCTTCAGAGTGAACTGTTGGCCCAGGCTCTAATTAAAGGATAAGTCATGCTCCGGCCGTGACCTATGCCTTGAACATGCAGCGGTGTGATATCATAGGTCACGGCTGCCGCGTCTCACCACCCAGCCAGCCCACCCGCCTGCAATATGCATCTTCCAGTTCCTGCCTGCAAACACAGATTTCTTTGCACACCCACATCCACACATGCCCGACCACCCGCTGCTCAGTATTTGTAGAACTCCACTATGAATAACCCCCTCCACTGAGGGACAGGGAGGACAGCTGACCGATAGGGGCAAATATTTGTTATTTTATTTCTACTGTGGGGTGCAATAGGATTTATGTGGGGAGAATAAGGATTTATGGATTTATGTGGAGAGCAATGTGATTGATTTATATGGGGATTAATAGGATTTATGTAGGGAGCAACATGCTTTATGTGGGGAGCAATGTGATTGTTTTTTCTGTGTAGGCCAATGTATGTGTGAATTTTTTTTTTTAACTGATGGTGTGCCTTGGCAATTTTCAAATATTGTTTGGTGTGCCGCGAGTAAAAAAAGGTTGAAAATCACTGGCTTAGAGGGTCTGCAATGTGCATACAATGCATAGAGTCCCAGGTTCAAATCCCTCCAGGAACTACCATTCATGTGCAATTTAGTACTCAGACTCCACCCCACATGTTTTAATTATTAAGCACAACTTTAGAGGTATACATACACTTTAAAAATATATATACACATGCATTTCTTCAGAGTATTCTCTAACATATAGAACTAATCACAGCAATTATAATGTATTAAGTATTTCACTAGAGACCTAATTTGAGATAATTAGCTTTTAAGGTGCCATATCTAGACCGATCATAGATGCCTTTTACCAATTAAACTGTACAATAAACAATCTCATATGTAATCTTAGGTATCCGCTTTTATATTGAAACAGTTATAGGCTTAAATATATCAAAATTCTAATGACCATAAATTACAGAGATATGTTGGACAGATTTCTTCATCAATTTTTCATTAATGTTTAAACGTCCAAATGTCAATAGATCATCCATTACTCTTATTCTTAACTAAACCAATAAGAAGAACAAGGGCAAAAGGAAAGATGGTGGGAAAATCGATAAGGATATATATACTAATAATATTAATAATAATAATAATAATAATAATATAACAATAGAGAGGGTGGGGTAAAGGAGAGGTAAGGAGATGGGGTCGATACGAACCTAACAACCTCCAATGTTGTTCAATTCAATATTCTCATTGAGACCCTCTGGAATGAGAGTACCCAATGAGAATATCCAGAAGGCCTCTCTAGTACATAATCGATTAAATCTGTCCCCACCTCTTGGGGTGGGAGCTATCGATTCAATCCCCTGAACAGTTAACACTTCAACATTCCCAGCATGATGGTATACTACATGTCTCGAGAGGCTGTGTTTAAGATTCCTCTTTATTACATTCCTCCTATGCTCAAGGAACCTCGTGTTCAGACTCCTAGTGGTCCTACCCACGTATTGTTTACCACACTTACAGCTCACTAGATATATAACATAGGATTGTCGACAATTAATAACAGTCTCTATATTGAATGTGTGTGCCAAATTAGAAGATTTAAAGCTCATACTCCTATTCAGTATAAATGGGCAGGTCAGGCAGTTTTTTCTTCCACATTTAAAACAACCCCTCAGGGTTGTTAACCAATTATTAGTTGTTAAGGTGCCACTATTTTGTCCCTGAAAAAAACTTGGAGAGATAACGTTCTTTATATTTTTAGCCTTACGAAAAAACACTTTTACCGAGTCCCCCAGAGATGGTTTTAAAGTTGTGTCTAATTTAAGGATTTCAAAGTTTTTATTTATTGGTCAGTCTATAATACATTTTAAACTTTACTTTTGTGTGTATATATATTTTTAAAGTGTAAACCTTTAAAGTTTGTGCTTAATAATTAAAACATATGAAGTGGAGTCTAAGTACTAAATTGCACATGAATGGTAGTTCCTGGAGGGATTTGAACCCAGGACTCTATGCAATGTATGCACTTTGCAAACCCTCTAAGCTATTGATGCTGCACATGAGTGTAGAGGGTTTTATGTATGTTATAGTCTCCTGGTCAGTCTGTCATAAATTTTAAACCTTACTTTTGATATATTTTAAACATAAAATACTGGCCCTCATTCCGAGTTGATCGGTCGCAAGGCGAATTTAGCAGAGTTACACACGCTAAGCCGCCGCCTACTGGGAGTGTATCTTAGCTTCTTAAAATTGCGACCGATGTATTCGCAATATTGCGATTACTAACTACTTAGCAGTTTCAGAGTAGCTCCAGACTTACTCTGCCTGTGCGATCAGTTCAGTGCTTGTCGTTCCTGGTTGACGTCACAAACACACCCAGCGTTCGCCCAGGCACTCCCACCGTTTCCCCGGCCACTCCTGCGTTTTTTCCGGAAACGGTAGCGTTTTCAGCCACACGCCCCTGAAACGCCGTGTTTCCGCCCAGTAACACCCATTTCCTGTCAATCACATTACGATCGCCGGAGCGAAGAAAAAGCCGTGAGTAAAAATACTATCTTCATAGTAAAGTTACTTGGCGCAGTCGCAGTGCGAACATTGCGCATGCGTACTAAGCGGATTTTCACTGCGATGCGATGAAAAATACCGAGCGAACAACTCGGAATGAGGGCCACTATTCTTATAAGTTTAAAACATGTTACCACCAAAGAATCTAACACTAACCATCAGAAATTATTATGAATGATTTTTTTTTGTTCGTTTGTTTAAACATTCAAGCTCATGTATTATATTAGCTATGTGAACATTGCTAAACATCTGAGTGCAATTAATGTAATCAGTAGAATGATTGGCTGGATCTGCTTTAAAAGGAGCTGACAATTCAATCACACTATTCCTCTGATGAAACCGCTTGCCCTAATGGCGGAGAAACGCGTAAGGAGGGCATTTTTGCTGGGATTCTACTGCCCATAGTCCAACCATCTTCCTTGTGACTGCACGGCGGGCCGACGAGACGTTCTGATTGGGGACACAGCTGAAGCGGTGCCTGGCTAAGGAGGTCCGCTCCCCTTGCAAGAGAAGCTAAAGCCATGACAGCCGTGAACAACCGTGACAGCCGTGAGTAACAAGCTCTCCATATTACGGCTGCAAAAACTAGGGGTCGTAGCATACCACTGTGGTTATTCAGGCACCCACAGCTCTCTCCCCCGTGCTTGGATACAAATTTAAGTGGTACCACAGAGACTGTAAAAAACTGTTACATAAAGGGATTTGGTGTCCATTGGAGCACTGAGACACAAGCCGGCTACAGTCAGTTGGACTGGTACATATATAGCCTTTTGAGATGGCTTTTTAAGGAGATATGGACATGGGCTTGAATCAAATTGCACAATTTTAAAGTATTTTTATTTTGTCTTATGAATGTATTTAAATAAAACTACTATTAAGTAATTGAATTACATTTTTCCAGCGCTCCTATACATTCTTTTTTGTAACTCTGAATAACCCCCTGTGTAAACAAAATCAAAAGTTTATTATTATTATTATTATTATTATTATTATCCTTTATTTATATGGCGCCACAAGGGTTCCGCAGCGCCCAATTACAGAGTACATATGCACATAATCAAAACAGGAAAACAGTGACTTACAGTTGAGGACAATATAGGACAAGTACAGGATAACTAAGCATATCTACACCAGTAAACAACATAGAGATAAGTTCCAGGTGGCCAAAAAACTGCGGGATCTGGGCAGTTGAGGATTATTAAAGTAAGAAAAGGATAAGCACATGAGGGAAGAGGGCCCTGCTCATGAGAGCTTACATTCTAAGGGGAGGGGTAGACAGACAGGGATGACACAGATGGGGTACATAGAGAGAGTGGAACAGAGGGTTAAGATGAGATTTGGCTGGGTTTGGTAAAGAAATGGGTCTTAAGAGCCCGTTTGAAGTTTTGTAGAGAGGTGGAGAGTCTGAGGGGTAGAGGTAAAGAATTCCAGAGAAAGGGAGCAGCACGTGAAAAATCTTGGACATAGGAGTGGGAGGAAGTAATCAGAAGACAGGAGAGTCGGTGTGCATTAACAGAGCGAAGAGGACGGGTGGGAGAGTAAAGGGAGATAAGGTCAGAGATGTAAATTTAAAAAGTCTTTTTATGGTAGAGCAAAGTTAGCTAGTGGGCCATTAAGTTGTTTTTGTTTATGCTGTGTTCAATAAAAGACAATTTTTGGGTATTACTGTATGTAATATGCTCAGACAGAATGAAAAAGCCTTGTAGTATGCACAAGGTATTTGATATACCATATATAATTGTCAGACAGGACCGGGCTAGGCCGGGGGCCGATGCACACTGGTTTGGTCTCACTTCAGTGCCATGATGCTGATGACACCTATAAGAATACGTCATGGGCCGTTTGATAGCTTCCTCTCAACTGTATTGGCACTGAGCTGTGTATCACTGCGCACCCGTTCCAAGCCCAGGCCACTCATCTGTCAGACCTGACCCTTTCTTCCCCAGCCCTCTGGAGTGTAGTCTGAATTCATCTCTATTACAGCATGAAGCTAAGTATAAAGTTGAAAAAAATAATTGTTCCTTAACCTTAGGGCCTTTCATTTGGCTGCAACCGAAACCTGGCCCTCAAGGGTTTATACAGTATTATGCCGGTATTTGTTATATCACTCTTTGTACTGTTACTGTAATATTAAAGCAGCACTTTATTATATTGGGATAGACAGACATGCTTACTACTAACATTGCAGGCACCACATTTAACTTTGTATCTGGAACAAACCGTGAAAAAATTCAGGGAGAGCAAATACATTTATATGTTTTCTGTGCAGGGTAAATACTGGCTGCTTTTTGCATGCAGCCCATAAATGTCAGACAACTTTATGGTTGCACTGCAATTTACAGTAGATTTCAGTTTGGACATACTCCACCCAAATCTACATCTCTCTGCACATGTCTGCCCCATCTGCAGTGCAACATGGTTCTGCCCAGGTGCACAATACTATCAGAATCCGGCCCCTGATTCCCTGTATGGGCAGGAGCGGATTTTGGTGCGGGCAAGCAGTGCCTTCGCCCGAGGCGCTGCGGCCTGGGGGCGCGGCCGCAGGCACCGCCGCTTGCCCGCACCCCGCTATACGGCTGCAGCAGACGCCGTGGGCTGTGTGGGCGTCCGCTGCAGCCGGCTCCAGGGACAGACACTAGAGGTCAGTATTGACCTCTAGTGTTTGTGCGGCACTGCTATGGGAGAGACATCATGACGTCTCTCCCATAGAGAGGAGCCAGCGGCCAGACGGAGCAGCAGCAGCGATCGGGAAGCAGGAGCGGGGCAGTGGTAAGTATTGTTTTATTTTTGTGTGTGTGTGCACAACTACTGGGGGCAAAGAAACGGGGCACAACTACTGGGGGCAAAGAAAGAGGGGGCACAACTGCTGGGGGCAAAGAAACGGGGCACAACTACTGGGGGCAAAGAAAGAGGGGGCACCACTACTGGGGGCAAAGTAACGGGGCACAACTACTGGGTGCAAAGCAACAGGGGGCACAACTACTGGGGGTAAAGCAACACCCCTATTTTTTTGCGCTCACAAACTGTTTTGCCGCAGGGGGGGGGGGGGGGGCAGTAGAAACTTTTGCACTGGGCGCCACAACCGCCCTGTGTATGGGATCTCTGGATGCGTAACAAGAGTATGGAGGGATGAAGATGGCAATAGTAGAAGTTCACCATGAGCCAATATGCCACTTTCCAATTGATGGACGCCAGACGCAGGAAGACTATAAGATCTAAGAGACAGGTGGACCTTGAAGGAGGAGAGAGATGGACAGAGCTCTGAGGAATAAACTGAATTTGGGATGAATTAGAATACTCACCCTGCTGCTTCGTCTGTCTCTGAGACAGGGATGGGAAAAGAGAGACTCGCTGTAGGGGAAGTGGTGTCAAAGGGTGAGAGACAGGTTTCGGCGACACTATGGAGGTTACGGACGTTGAAATAAACAACGTAACAGTAATTTCAGAACAACTGCATTGCTACGGTGGGCGCCATCTAGTGGTCACCGGTGGGTAAAGCACTTGAATTCCCCCTATAGAGGTGAGGAGCAGCGTTAGCCTTTTATTATACAGGATGTTTATTATAACAGCTTCCAAATTTACATTTTCTTTAAATGAACCCCTTTAAGATGTTACTGCTGGGATATTCCAGAGCTTGTTTTATGGCTCCCGTAGTTATACAAACTTTTATAAATCTATATATATATATTTATTATTTTCACTTTTTAATAGCCTGACACAGTGACATATACAGCAGAGCAGAGAAAAAAGAACATTGGTTTAGTAGGGGGAAATAAATAAATAAAAGGCGACAGGTCTTTTATCTTTATCTAAACCAGAGCAGTCGGCAGAGAGCTTGGCATGGCTGTGACATAATGCCACCAATGGCTTTCATTAGAAGAGAAACGACATGGTTGATGAATCCGCGTGTATTCTCTTCCCAGAGGAACCGGAATAGTCCACAACCCAGAGGACAAACAGTTCCAGAAGCATTAAATCTCTCTACAGCAGCAGCATCCACAATCCAGAGCCACTGATTTCATGCTGATGCTCTAGAGGAGCTTGACGACCTAGGTAGAGTTTGGGAAAGGAATGTTCTTTCATGTGTTCTTTCCACTTAGGAAGGCTTTGTAAGTGCAAGAGGGAAACTGAAGGGTCTGCCATGCATAGGCGTGCGCAGGGGGGGGTGCCTGGTGCGCACAGGCACCCCCTAATGTCTGGCACCCGATCTCACATGCCTGATGCAGCAAGCAGGCTGATTACTGTCTCCTCTGCGCTGCACCCTGTCAGGACTGCATTACTGACCAGACGCCTGGGTTAATCAAGGGTGCCACTGCCACCGGCTTTCAAACTCCCGGCTCCACTTCCATGTACAAAAACAGCATGATGTGACGTGATTATGTCATGCTGCTCACACGCCCACCCGCCACATGCCCACCTCTCTCCTTCTATGCTATGCCAACGTCAGCCACTGATGAGGATCAGCATGCAGCCAGCGTTCCTCTTAGGAAGACAAATTCAATACTGGCAGACGGCCGGCAGCAGCATTGACACGTCACTCGTTTTTCCAGCAGCAGCAGTACTAGTCTGCGACTGTCAGTGTCAGTGAGAGACTGACTTGTAAGTAAGCTGCTGCAGCTTGCAGGTGAAAGTGAGGGGGAGCCAGACCAGGCTGTGGAGGAGCACTGTAATTGCAGTTAGTGCCATCAAGGGTGTTTGTTTGGTGCGCACCACAACATCTGACAATGTATCTGCATTATTAGGATTGGAACAAGGGTGGATATTTATATTGTGTTGACCGTCAATAGATGGTGCTAGACATACCCAAAAGGCGGTGCTAGACACACCCCTCCGACGGTGCACCCCCTAATAAAATGTGCTGCGCACGCCTATGCTGCCATGCAATTATTGTGCAGTAATAAAAATAAGGTCAATTTAAATATAATGCTGAGTTCAATGCAAATGCAAACTTGGTGTTGTATATGGTAGTGATTGGGGGAGGGATCAGAGCCGGCCCTGACCAATATGATGCCCTAGGCAAGATTTTGGCTGGTGCCCCCTAACACTGCCACTAGTTCTGCAGGAAATGCCTGCATGAGTCAGCCGGCAGCTCTGCTAACGTCGGGCGCCTTTTGTTTATGAAAATGCATCTTATTTGCATTACTATGTGGCTAGGATGCACAAGCAGCTTCTGCTGATTGAAATGATATGCTGCATGTCTATATTCTGTGTGCGACTGCGGCTGTATCTGCATATACGAAATGCTACATTACAGTGACTTCCAGGAATACACGCAACGTAGCATTTCGTATGCAGATACAGCCGTAGTCACACACAGAATATAGGCATGCCGCATATCATTTTAATCAGCAGAAGTTGCTGGTGCCCCTAAGCATACCAAATACCCTAGGCATTTGCCTAGTTTGCCTATGCCTAAGGCCGGCTCTGGGAGGGATGTCTAAGATTGGAAATTAAGGGGGTCATTTTGAGTTGATCGTAGCTATGCTAAATTTAGCACAGCTACGATCAGTCACACTGACATGCGGGGGGACGCCCAGCACAGGGCTATCCCGCCCCACATGTCAGTGCCGCCCCCCCCCGCCCCCCCGCAGAAGTGCAAAGGAATCGCACAGCGGCGATGCCTTTGTACTTCAAGAGTAGTTCCCGGCCAGCGCAGCTTTAGCGTGCTGGCCGGGAGCTACCCACCGCTCCCCGGACCCGCAGCAGCTGCGTGTGATGTCATGCAGCCGCTGCGGCCCATCCCCCGCTTGGTCCGGCCACAACTGCGTTGGCTGGACCCCACGAAACGGCAGCCAAACGCCACTGTTCCGCCCCCTCCTGCCCAGCGACCGCCTCTGTCTGTCAATCAGGCAGAGGTGATCGCAGCCCTGCTACGGCCTTCGGCCGTCTGGCATGCGCCGGTGCACACCGGCGCAGTAGAGACCCGTTCGCTTGGTTGCGACAAACAGTAGCGAGCGAACGGGTTAGAATGACCCCCTAAGTGCTTTGTTTAGTGGGACATTTGGTACCCTTTAGCAGGTTTATGGTAACCGGTCTTTAGGTCGACAACACTTAGGTTGACACTCATTTGGTCGACTGCTATTGGTCGACATGCGCTCGGTTGACATGGTTATTAGGTTGAAGTGGTCACAGTTCCAACATGGCAAAGGTCGACATATGAAAAGATCGACATGAGTTTTTCACCTTTATTTTTCCTTTTTTTAACGTTTTCATACTATACGATCCACGTGGACTACGATTAGGAATTGTAACCTTGCCCGAAGCATGGCGAGCGAAGCGAGGGGATACGGTGCACTGATTGGGGTTCCCGGTCACTTTACAAAGAAAATAAACACCCCAAAAAATGTAAAAAACTCAAGTTGACCTTTTCCATGTTGACCTGATGACCAAGTCGACCTATTTCAGGTGTCAGCCTAGTCACTGTTGCCCAATAGTGGTTGACCTAATGACTGTCGACCCAATGATCCACACCCCAGGTTAACAGTGGCTGTGAGGAGAATATTGCATGTAAGGAATTGGACAGAGACCCTAACAACAGACATAAGAGTAGGCCAGGCTCTGAGAGAAGGTGGGGTTTAGAAATTGTAGAAGATATTGGGGCTGTCCAATAGGTGGCGCTGTCTACTATACAAAGCCTGCCGCAGAATGCCCTATGTTTTTCAAATTAACTTTTAACTGCTTTTCAAATCTCCTTCGTCCCCATTGGAGCAGGTTCCTCTTCCCTCCTGTTCTCACAGCCATCTTCTCTCGCACTTCAGTTACAGCTCTCTCCTACTCAGCAACTGTCTATACCTGTGTCTCCTCTCACTCGTTACCGTCTATCTCTTCCAACGTCTTCCCACCCCTTGTAGTGCGCCGATTACTCCTTTGCTTCCTTACATCTCGGCTGTATTGTGTGCTGAGAATTGTGCTACTGATTGTTACCTGTGCTCTGTTTTAGTTTTTCAGTTACTGTAATGTTGAGTTGTGTGTACCCTGTATTGTTCTAATGTATGCCGTATGTACGGAGCTGCAAAACACTTGAGGCTCCTTATAAATAAAATGTAATAGTAGTAGATGGGGAGCAGTATACCATTGTTTCTCCAATGGTATGAGTCCTTAAATGTTCCACGTCATTCCCCCTAAACCATACGTCCCAACCCTGGGGAGCCAGGACTGGGAATGTGGAAGTGGCAATGTTGTAATGGAGGCAGGGTCACGTGCCACTTTTCATGTGCTAGATTGCGCCTTGCCCTCCGCCCGTTCCCTACTGACTCCAATCTTCCAATATTTGCCAGACACGATATTAGGTGATTGCAGGACTTATTCATGCATAGCAGAACAGAGGTGAAAGTAAGATTATACTAGTAAGGTGACTATTGGACTTTATTACAGTTGCTGCTTTGGGATCCAATACCAGTCCCTCTCCTGGTGTCTCAGTCCTGAAAAACTGCAGATGTCCAAAGGAGTGTGGAAGCTGGCAACTCTCAAACAGAAGACCAACGTGTTTCGCGTAGGGACTTTTTCAAAGATACCTGACCATCGGGTCAAAGCTATGGGTATAGAAGGACACAGCCCTTAGATCGGGGGTGTTCCCTTTAAATTGGGACAGTTGGCGGGGATGCCCAAACCCCGCAATTAAGCAGAATAATTTGTCAATATCACCCCCAGATATTTTTATAGACTATTAATTCTAAAAAAAATGCAGAACTTACAAATGCAGCGCAGAATAACGTCCTACAGAATGGTGACGCGAAAGAGGAAATTTGCAATCTCCGCAACATTTTCTGTTACACAGCAAGATTCAGTTTGTATCAAAATATGCCAAAACTTATTCACATCAATCATCACACCTGCTTCCGATAATCGCACACTGGGGTCTGACCTCTAACTCTGACCTCTAACCTTGCACACAATCTTTGAATAATATTGTAAAATACCCCCCTTTGTTTGAGTTCATACACTGATGATATCTCAGCTTTACTGTTGTAACACTCTTCCATCTGGTTTTACCGCTTTTATCCATTAAGAATGCTGACGCCGGTTGACCTCATGAACTGTGTGTCTGTCTTATGGGCTCATTTATCAATGAGTGGTAAATTTCACTGTGAGTGATAAATTGCACCAGCCAATCAGCTCCTAACTGCCATGTTATAGACTGTTTGAAAAATTACAGGAGCTGATTGGCTGGTGCAATTTATCACTCACAGTGAAATGTATCACTCATTGATAAATGAGCCTATCACTTTGTAATCTCAGTGTACATACAGTATTAGACACTGCATAAAGCTACGTAAAGTTGGGGCAATTTATAAATCCGGAATAATCAGTATAAAAGCAGGAAGGAAGCCAGAAAATCAATAAAATGTGTTAAAAATAGAGGAGGGCGAAAAACAACTCAATAAACTAAAGTCACTTAAAGATGGAAAATCCACTTAAGCTTTCAGCACTCCTTTAATTTGATAAACCTGATATGATTCTGTACCTGTCAACTCTTCTCTACAGCCCCCAAAGCAACAGCAAAATGTTAATTCTCCAAAACAATGGTCTTTGCTTGTCAGGATTGTCTAGTTAGTCTGGATGCTGCTGTCAGAACTCATTCTGGGATACGTTTCACAAAGGCACTCACGTGAAATTTGCCAGAAGGGGATGTGGAATCTTTAGCAAAGTCACATCTTGTAATGACCTGTGGTTTAAAGCCTCCTGGACATTATGCATGTTGCTCAAGTAAAAATAAAAAACTCAATATGATCAAAATATTACGCTTTGATTCTCGGCCAGGCAATCTTGATGAATATGCAATTCTTAGCAATGTTACCCTATTTATATCTAAAACACACACGTCCGGCCGGACCAAAAATGATAGAGTGTACTGTTTATTTGTTTTCATCTGTTGATTGAAGCTGATTATTAATTGAATACATATACGGGGTCATTCCGAGTTGACCGTAGCTGTGCTAAATTTAGCACAGCTACGATCATTCACACTGACATGCGGGGGGACGCCCAGCACAGGGCTAGTCCGCCCCACATGTCAGTCCACCCCCCCCGGCAGAAGTGCAAAGGCATCGCACAGCAGCGATGCCTTTGCACTTCAGGAGTAGCTCCCGACCAGCGCAGCTTTAGCGTGCTGGCCGGGAGCTACTTATCGCTCCCCGGCCTGCAGCGGCTGCGTATGACGTCACGCAGCCGCTGCGTCCCGCCCCCCCATGCACCCACGAAACGGCGGCCAAACACTGCCGTTCCTCCCCCACCCGCCCAGCGACCGCCTCTGCCTGTCAATCAGGCAGAGGCGATCGCAGCCCTACTGCGGCCTTCGGCTGTCTGGCATGCGCCGGCGCATGCGCAGTAGGGACCCATTCGCTCGGCTGCGAGAAAAAGCAGCGAGCGAAAGGGTCAGAATGACCCCCATTGTCTGCAGTTTTGAACGTTATTGTTTGTTTGGCTCAAACACTGGCGTCAGACTAGAAGGGTGTTGTATAAAAGATCTACATAAATTAGATATACAGTCAATAGTTTTACTCCATGTGGTCGGCATGCAAAAGCTCTACAGGGTTAAAAGGTCGACACAAAAAAGGTCAACGCGCGTGTTTTTATTTTTTGGGGGCCAATTTTGTCCATTTCACAGTCTATAACTGTGATTAGTCCTCACTCGCTACTGCTGCGTTCATCACAGGTTACTATTCCCAATCGTAGTACATGTAAATGGTGAATGAAGCAAAAGTAAATTAAAAAAAAAATTGTCAACTATTTGTGTGTCGACCATTGTCATGTCAACCTTTTCAACCTGTTGACCTTTTGTGCCTGTTGACCTTAGACACAGTTGACATTTACCTGTTGACCTTTTGCATGTTTCGTCCGTATAGGACTGACCTATTGATTGTATAACTAGACACTGTGGGGTAAATTTACTAAGATGGGAGTTCTGTTTAAGATGGGATGTTGCCCATAGCAACCAATCAGATTCTACTTCTCAGATATCTAACACCTTCTAGAAGATAATACCTAGAATCTGATTGGTTGCTACACATCTATCCCACCTCATCACTCATTGCTCTTGCTCGACAAATGATGATGCCTAGTCATGTTCCAATGTACAGATGGACAAAATTTACTAAGATGGGACTTCTATTCAAGATGGGATGTTGCCCATAGCAACCAATCAGATTCCAAGGAATTATCTTCTAGAAGGTGTTTAATATATGAGAACTAGAATCTGATTGGTTGTTATGGGCAACATCCCATCTTATATAGAACTCCCACCTTAGTAAATTTACCCCTGTCTATCTATACATTGGAACATGACTAGACATCATCATTTGTTGAGCGAGGGAAATGAGTGATGGGGTGGGAGTGATGTGTGCTGAATGATGTGCAATGACTGCTCATGACCATAGAATGTGAGAAGTGACAAGTGATGCGGCTGAATGTTCTACGGAATGTTCACCGCATTCCGTATTGGGATTCTCTGGCAAATGCTGTCCATAAGTGTTGCAATCCCAAGTCCGTATTAATTTTTGCCATGCCCATCCTTCTCCTTTAATGAATCCTGTCCACTCCAGGACATGCCATGATCAACTCACCTGAAAGGGAAACACAGAACATACTCTAGAAGGCTCAGCCACATTGGCTGCTACTATGGCAAAGTAAAGGATTCCAAGGATCACCATACAAGGAATGCTGGAATACACCCTCCAGGGTTGGATTGGGTGCCCGAGGCACTTAAGACAGGGTGGCCCCGATGGAAGGTGGAGGATGTATATTAAATTGTGCATACCTCCCAACATGTCCCATTCCAAAAGGGACACAATGCTCTCTATTTGGACTTCCCACTTAATATATGATTGGCATCACCTGTGTTGAACTATTTAATTGATAAGAAAGGTACTTCAACACAGGTGATTGCAATCATAAATTCAGAGGGAAGTGCAGGTAGAGAGCATTTTGGCACTTCTGTAATGGGTCACAGTGAGAGGTACAGATAGTGTAAATTAAGTTTAAACCAATGGTGTATATTAGTTTTAATAGTTTAATAATGCCTGGGTACTTTTTATAGCTCCACCTAATTGAAAGACAACTATTTTATAAACTTTTCTTGTAGTGGAACAAAGACAACTTAAACAACCTTAAAATACACATAGAAAAATAAAATAATTTAGCTTGTCACATTCAAGAATAGCAGCATCCTCTTTACTACTTACACACTGGGACAGGACTCAGGAGGACTCTTTGTGTGTCTCTCTCTAGACCCAAATGGTTTAGTTCCATAACAATTTACAGAGGACTCAGACACCCAGGTGGGGAGGAAGAAAACCTGGGATCCCTGCTCTCTCCACTCTTCTATCTCTCCTCTGTCGGTAGCTCATGAAACGTGATATTCCTGTGTCTCTGCCTGTACTGCATACGGCCCTGCTCGCATTCTGGCTGCTGGTTCTGCTGCTGCTTAAGAGAGAAAGCTAGTGATGTCAGTGTGCTCTGGCCGGGGGAGGGGGCTGACAAATGGGGGGCCTGGGGTACAGTATGCCCTGCATCCCCCCCCTTCATTAATCTGGCTATGACACCCTCAGCTCCTTCACACTATGCTGCGCCCTTCCCATACTTATCATGCAGTACATCCCAATTGTGTAGGAACAGTCCCGCTTTTCGAGCGCTAAGCCCTTGGTCTCACAAACGGGACTTTTACATGATGCTCTGCCACGGTGAATGGGTGGTGCATGTATGTGTGCCGCATCTAACCAGTGTAGACAGAAGCTGGGGGCAGCTCAACATCTCAGGAATCGCTGGGTAAGCCCCCAGCGTGACGACTACTTTGCATCTGATGTGATTATATTATGTGCAAATACCATATTTTATATTATATGTAAACGTGACCGGTGGTGTCATACATTTGAACACAGCCACTCCTGTGCTTGACCTGTTTCTGTGTTGTGGACCTACGGGGTGTATAGAGAAAGTACAGTGGTGTAAGAACAGGAAGACTGCATGTTAATCTACGTAATAGAAACGGAAAGCCTTGATACGACGTCTTTCTGTGAAGTGCCACGCTGCATTACCATGTTAGCAGCCTGATTGGCTGGATGTCGTGTTGTGGACGCTAGATATATCTGTATGTGGTGCCAGGTCTAATATGCAGAGACATTTGTGATACCAAGTCTAACTGTTTAAGTCACATTTGGTGCAAAGTCTTTTGTAATGAGCCACATCTGGCATAAACACGCAGGATACGCTCCATAGGTGATTTTGCGTTCAGCTCTTCGTTAGCTCCAAGGTGAAGAAAGCTGGTAGAGCTCTTAGAAGAAAGCTTAAAACAGAAAGGACTTTCCCCCCCCCCCAGTGATCCCCCTGCACACTATATAGTACTTGCGACAATACTTGAGATCTACATATGTGGTAATAGAAATGCAGAGATATTTGTTGCATATATTTGCAAATACATGGTAAGCTGCTGAGCCCCTTCACTGCTTCTCTGATTATGAGCAGTCCATACACTGCATGATAGCAGATGCCCACTTTGGGCCATGTAATTGTCTATTGTAAGGTCTCATGATAAAGGCATGAGAAAAAAAAACTTCTCAGTTTAAAGCTTCTCAACTGTTTAAGGTTGAGAAAAGGGGAATTTAGAGGGATATATACAGCTGTAAATACAGTACACTAATTGGAATATTCATCTTACTATACTGTATGTATGTTGTGGGTATATGGCAGGTTTATAAACTGTGCAATATTCCAACACTAGTATTTACTCTATTTGACAAGTATTTATTTTCCTTGCCTCTTCCTTTAGGGAGTAGGACTTATTGAGGCAATTAACATGAACACTAATAAGATCTTTGGAGATATGGTGTGCTCATTATATCGGTCAGTTACGCATGGACACAATCAAGCATGTATGTCAACCTTCCATCATCTCGGCATGTTCAGAAATGGTGATGAATAAAGAAAAAAAAACATTGACACTTCCGAGAACAAATCAATGTCTGTGCATTTAATGACGTATTCTGCGACTTCCGTATAATCAATGTCGAACAAAGGTCTAATCAACAAAGGTGCAATCATATTACACCCCCCCCCCCCCTACCCCTCCGTCTCCAGCCTGAGATAGGAGTTAATTAGCCTGAGAATCTGCATGCACAAGCCCCATCTATGTTCCATTCTAACAAAGCAATCAGTTTCCCCTTTGATAGTGATGTTAATTTTCTCCTGCAATCAACAAGAGTTATGTTTTGTCATTGCTAAAAATAAAAGTCACTTGAAATTCCCTGTGGGCGTGCAAATGTTTAAATCACTACAAAACCTTACGTTTTATCAAGTTTCTTGATAACGTTCATGTATGTGCCCGTAAGTAATCGATCACATGAATGTATTATTCACACGCAGGTACACTTAAGAAGAAGACCCCAGAGAGCTATTGCGCAAGTGCAGTGACCCTTGCGGGGAGGGTTCCTACGGAATACTCTACCGGTAATTTCAGCGACCTGTAGGCCATAGGCTATAGTGACTAGCCATGGGCTAATCCATGAGAGTCACAGATTCCGACCCCAAAATGATCAGAATCGGAGTGTCTGGGATTTTAACATGTTTTATTTGCTGATCCCTTGAGAAATCGATGATCATTTGGTTCCGCAGATTGGCAAATCGGATTGGCATTGGGGAATCTGGTTTTCTCTTGTATCGGCCGCATTGGCTGTAACACCCCTGGTGTACTTGCAGATCAGCTGGTGTATGATTGCTTGCTGACTTGGACCTGTTGTTTCCTCGATTTCCCACACCCACAGCAGAGAGGCAGGTGTTCCCCAGAGCCCAACACAGTAATGACACAATCCCTGAAGTCTAGGACTATTTTATTAACACTCAGGAATTTATCTGTCAGCTCATTGACAAATTATCCATTTACTCTTTGAGAACAACAACAAAATACTTCACAATAACATTCAGTTGGAGAATTTAAACGTACGTTTACCACCTACAGCAGGACGCTTAATACTTAAAAGTGGGCAAGTCTTAAACTCTGTCTTATGTCTCTGAATTAGTATTTTTAACTAAGAACTTAATAGGTTCATATATTTATCCTATATAATAAAAGAATAACGCTGCTCCTCAACTCTATAGGGGAAATTTAAGTGTTCTGTGCGCCAGTGGCCAATAGATCGCGCCTGACGGAGCAATTCAAGTGTTGCTCTGTTTGGCCACAGACAGCTGCCGGCGCTGACATTATTATTATGTTGTTCCATCATTTTGACGGGCTGGTAACAATAAATATATATACATATATATCAGTCATTCTTTGCCCAGATTAGTAGCATGCCACATGCCAGACTCCAATATAAAACAATGTCCCCGGCAACCGGAGGCAAAGTTTCCTAGCAATCCAAAATTGCCCCTTTATCCCATTTCTCATATCTGCAGGCCGTGGCGGTACCGGGTTCGGTAAAACCCCTGCACCAAAAAAGGGTGTGTGGCCTCGCAGAAAGGAAGCGCCCTTGTGGTAGCCCCCATTCTACATCACTATGGAGATGTGGACTCACGGAATTCCCCACAATCTGTGCAGCATGTTTAAATGTTCACATGCTGTCTCTCAAATGCTATGTGTGACGTGCATACAGCACCTAAAAGCCCTGTTTTTTACACCTCTTATTGTCCCACTGAAACCTCCTCTGACACCTATTGCCCGGATGAAAATGCTCCTGAGTCCTGTTGTCTCCAGGAAAGCCACCACTGTCTCCCCTTTTGCTACAATAATGTCCACCTATTTCCAAGTGGACCTGTCTGCTGTATTGCTCCTGATTTAAGAGTGGGAGGTGGAATTTCCTCATGGAGCTGCTGCAAAATGAGTCTCACAGAGCTTGCACTTATCTCCTCATTTGTAAACTGGAGCCTGTTCTTTCTTTTAGTGTATTGCATTTAGAAATAAACCTCTGTAGCTTTGGACATTGTAGCCGGGATTTAGAATCCAATCGTCTGGGATTTATGTATTAACATACATAAATGTAAATTTCCAAGTACAAAGCACCTTTCCTGCTTTTTAAGGGTAAAATCAAACAAGTGTGTGTTTTTTTTTTTAAACTAACTTATGTCACCCAAAGGTGACGATAATATCAGGTGCTACTTTTAATTGTAGGTGCTACTTTTAATTTCATGTGCTACTTTAAATTGCAGGTAAATGCAGTTAACTTCTGGGGTACTAGAATGTGACCCAGGAATTCTCACAATAAGATTAATTCATGAACCTGAAAAAACAGATGCACAACCCGTAACATTTATGCAGATCTGCGCAAAGGGTGCATTGCGCCACAATTGTGTGATTGCAATCTGAGATTAGAATGAAAAAAATTAATTACATTTTTATTTTTATCCAAACATAATGATTATAGTACCAAGGAATGTAAAGCAATGGTGCAGTCCTATGCCAGTAGAAAAAACGACCATGTTTCTCCTTTAAAAGAAAGGGGTGGTATCTGTCTATGTACAGGGCGCAAAGATTATTGATTAAATAGAATACATCCCTTTTGTTATTGAGGAAACGACATGTCCTTCGTATTGGCAACTTAGGGATTTCTCTGATTAGTTCTTCCTCCTCTCGTGGAACCATACGGTGTCCCCGGTGTTCATAAAAAACAAAATCAAAGGAGAGATGTGTAGAACAATTTTTGCACCAATTTGATTATTTCCACAACTCAGGCAAATAAAAGGGCGTACCCCACTCACACAGAGATAAGTGAGTGGAAACCCATAAAGGTATCTTTCAAATAGATAAATCAATCAATCTTCTTCAAAGTATTGGAGCCTAGATCTTGAAAGCGTACCCAAAACTCACAATGGTGAAATGATGATAAATCATATAAAGGTATCTTTTACGAACTTTGAATCTGTCAGATGCATACCCCAACTTACACAATTTGTAGTTGGAACATATACATAAAGGTATCTTTCGGATTTTCTATCATCAAAAGAATGCGTACCACAACTCACTGAATATGTAGATATTTGACTCCTATCATGGTATCTTTATCCGCGATCACAGGAAGTTTATTCAACACAGGATACACGATAAAAAAACAGGAAAAGATTCCTCTTTGTTTGATTAAAACAGAGGATTTATTTTCCAAGTACATCCAAAAAAACAGAACATTTATTCTTCATAAAAATATACCAGACAGCAGAATAAAAATAGCAGGATAAAAAATGGATCAAATTCTGATCGTCCAAAACTACTCACAGTACCATTTGTTCAACGCGTTTCGGTCTTTAGCAGGACCTTTATCAAGAACTGTCTGTACTGTGGGGAGTCTGGGTATTTATAGTACAGACATCAAACTACATATCCCATGATTCCTCCGAAAGAGAAGACACTTGTGTGACGTCACTTCCGGTATTACATCAATGCGGAACTGAGTCTATGGGATAAACGGAGGACACGAATCAGCAACCGCTACCCGACTTCCGGCGGATTTCCTTACAAGGGCATTGGAGTCCTGTAAGAGAACTACATCCCCCAGAAGTCTCAGTGACATCGCTTAATTACGGACGGAATCAAGGACTTTGATGTTCACTATACTAACTGTGTAGTTTGGGCACACATAGGCTTTTTGCTTAGCTATTCACCATCTAATTCGCCATAATATCGGTGATTTCTGTATACTCATTTATATGTATAATTTCCGGCGGAACTCCTTATAAGGTCATTGGAGCTTAGCTCTATTGACTACATCTCCCACAATTCTCAGCGGTTCATGTAATTTTGGCCCAAATAGGGCTTTTGGGACTTTATACTCTATATGGTACACTTTTAATTGGGTTTAATATCATGTAGGTTTATTTTATTTCTAACATCTATTTAATTTGATTACAGTACAGACAGTTCTTGATAAAGGTCCTGCTAAAGACCGAAACGCGTTGAACAAATGGTACTGTGAGTAGTTTTGGACGATCAGAATTGGATCCATTTTTTATCCTGCTATTTTTATTCTGCTGTCTGGTATATTTTTATGAAGAATAAATGTTCTGTTTTTTTGGATGTACTTGGAAAATAAATCCTCTGTTTTAATCAAACAAAGAGGAATCTTTTCCTGTTTTTTTATCGTGTATCCTGTGTTGAATAAACTTCCTGTGATCGCGGATAAAGATACCATGATAGGAGTCGAATATCTACATATTCAGTGAGTTGTGGTACGCATTCTTTTGATGATAGAAAATCCGAAAGATACCTTTATGTATATGTTCCAACTACAAATTGTGTAAGTTGGGGTACGCATCTGACAGATTCAAAGTTCGTAAAAGATACCTTTATATGATTTATCATCATTTCACCATTGTGAGTTTTGGGTACGCTTTCAAGATCTAGGCTCCAATACTTTGAAGAAGATTGATTGATTTATCTATTTGAAAGATACCTTTATGGGTTTCCACTCACTTGTCTCTGTGTGAGTGGGGTACGCCCTTTTATTTGCCTGAGTTGTGGAAATAATCAAATTGGTGCAAAAATTGTTCTACACATCTCTCCTTTGATTTTGTTTTTTATGAACACCGGGGACACCGTATGGTTCCACGAGAGGAGGAAGAACTAATCAGAGAAATCCCTAAGTTGCCAATACGAAGGACATGTCGTTTCCTCAATAACAAAAGGGATGTATTCTATTTAATCAATAATCTTTGCGCCCTGTACATAGACAGATACCACCCCTTTCTTTTGAACTGTATGCTACTTTTGTAAAATTGGTGATTTTTACTTTGGTATTTGTAGTGGACGGGCTGCACTGCGCCACACGGGCAAACGGTTCAGAAAAAAAAAATTCTTTTATGTTTCTCCTTTAGTCCAAAGTAGAAATGAACGACAAAAACATGGCATAATTTCATGTAAAATAAATCCTGTGACAGGAGCGGCCAATTTATTGCGGCGCCAACAACATTTCTCGGACTGTTCAACGAAGTAATCCACTCATGCCTCTGTTGGCAGCAAAATGTTTCATCATGTTTCCTCACTGGAATGTCTCCTTTGTGGGCATATTTACTGCACCATTATTGGGAATTGGTCCCAATGATTATAATTTCTTATCGCCCCATATCGTGGCAATAACAAATTACATAATACCTAATTTGCCATTAATCAAATCAGTAGAGATCTCAGTGGCCATCTTGGGATAGGGCATGAAGCCTCCCTCGATGTGTAAAAAAGTAAAGTGATCATAAATGTGATCACTTTACTAACCGTGTTTGAAAAATGCAACGCTAATGCGCATGCATGATCTGCTAACTGCTCATGAGCTAGCAGATATTACTGGGGAGGGATCCGTCAGATCCCTATCCCAGAAAATGTTGCCATATATAGGCCAGAGTCTACAATGGCTAACGCCATTTGAAGATAGCGCTACGCTTTCGAAGCTTGTTACATTTCACAATTTAGCAGCTCTCATAAGGGCTAATGTATCAAAGATGTGATAAGTTTCTACATTTTTTTGGGCAGTTATCGTGTCTTTTTCGATTTTTTTTCTTCGAAGTATGTATCTTTTTTATATATATATATATATATATATATATATATATATATATATATATAAAATGTGATTGCAATAAAAGCCCCACAATTTGATAATTATCGCAATCTACTTTTCGGTCGTTTTATCACATTTTGAAAAAATTAAATGAAGTGCGCATGCCCTGTTTCAGAGCCGGATATGCGCAGTGAGTTCCTTGGTGGCTGTCAACACATACCCGACCTACAGCAGTAAAGAATAGCTAGTTTACTACGGGGACACTTATTAGAAAACTGAAAGGAGAGGGAACTTTTACAAAGTCAATTTGATTGGTTATTCTAATGACTGTTATAAACATGGACCTAAGAAGAAATTCAACTGGCCTTTAGTAGTGTGTGCTACTTACTTCCAACAGAACTATTCACAGTCTCACAAACAAAACATCTATATGCACACACACTCACATATATATTTTTTTATTAACAGTTTCTTATATAGCGCAGCAAATTCCGTTGCGCTTTACAATTGGAAATAACAATGATATAACAAACTGGGTGATAACAAACAGTCATAGAGGTAGGAAGGCCCTGCTCGCAAGCGTACAATCTATAGGGAAATAGGCATGTACACACAAGGAAAGGTGCTATCTATTGCATAGTTGTCCGCCAGATTGCAAAGGTTCTTGGTGGGCTGTATGATATGGTCATACAGCAATGATGAACCGGGTTCGAGAGGAAGGGAAAGTGAAGAATGAGAAGACATGTGAGTATATGTGTGGACTGTACAGAGTGGATGCAATTTGATAGGAAGGTTTATGAAAGTTATGTGGGTGGTTCTGGAATTTGATATGCTTGCCTAAAGAGGTGAGTTTTCAGGGAACGCTTGAAGGTTTGGAGATTAGAGGAGAGTCTTATTGTGCATGGTAGGGCATTCCACAGAGTGGGTGCAGCCTGATGAAAGTCCTGCAATCGTGAGTGGGAGCGAGTAATGAGCGTGGATGAGAGACGCAGGTCTTGTGAAGATCGAAGAGGTCGGGTTGGGAGATATTTTGAGATAAGCGAAGCGATGTACGTTGGTGTAGCTTGGTTAATGGCCGTGTGTGAGTAAAAATATTTTATATTGAATGCGGTAGAATACAGGTAACCAATGGAAGGACTGACAGAGTGGATCTGCAGATGATGAACGTCTAGCGAGGAAGATTAGCCTCGCTGCTGCATTCAGAATGGATTGTAGTGGTGAGAGTCTCATTTTGAGAAGACCAGTTAGGAGACAATTGCAATAATCAATGCGGGAGATAATGAGAGCGTGGATAAGAGTTTTAGCAGTGTCTTGTGTAAGGTATGGTCGTATTTTGGATATGTTTTTTAGATGCATGTAACATGATCTTGAGACAGATTGAATGTGGGGAACAAAGGACAGATCAGAGTCATGGATGACACCTAGGCAGCTTGTGAAATAGGGTAGATAGTCGAGTTTTCAACAGTGATAGAGATATCAGGTTGGTACCTACTATTGGCCGGTGGAAATATAATTAACTCTGTCTTTGAAATATTAAGTTTGAGGTGGCGAGATGTCATCCAGGATGAAATGGCAGAGAGGCATTCAGTGACACGGTCCAGTACAGATAGGGACAAGTCAGGGGAGGATAGGTAGATTTGAGTATCATCTGCGTACAGATGATACTGAAATCCAAAAGAGCTGACTAGTTTACCAAGAGATGAGGTGTAGATAGAGAAAAGCAGAGGACCCAAGACTGAGCCTTGCGGTACTCCAACTGAAAGAGGTAGTGAAGAGGAGGTAGATTCAGAGAAGCGAACACTGAAGGAGCGATTAGATAGGTAGGATAGGAACCAAGAAAGGGCTGTGTCTTTAAGACCTAGGGATTGTAGTGTCTGTATTAAAAGAGAGTGGTCTACAGTGTCAAATGCAGCAGATAGATCCGAAAGAATAAGTAATGAGTAATGGCCTTTAGACTTCGTAGTGACCAAATCATTAACCACTTTAGTCAGTGCTGTCTCTGTGGAATGCTGGGAACGGAAGCCTGACTGAAGTGGGTCCAATAAAGTGTATGAGTTAAGAAAGTGTGTGAGTCGAGTGTAGGCAAGTCTTTCAAGTAGCTTAGCGAGACAAGGGAGCTGAGAGATAGGGCGGTAGTTTGAGAGAGCATTAGGGTCAGAATTTAGTTTTTTAAAATGGGAGTAATCACTGCATGCTTGAAGAGTGAATGAAAAATAACAGTAGAGAGAGAGAGATTACAGATGTTAGTTAAGGTAGGGATGAGCACCAGAGACAGAGCTTTACTGATTTGTGAGGGTAAAGGATCAAGAGGAGAGGTAGTAGAGAAGCAGGATGAGAAGAGTGATGATACTTCATCTTCATTTGTGGGATCAAATGAAGAGAGAGTGCCAGAGGGTTCAAGTAAAGAACGGAGCAGGTCACTGGCTGCCGAAGAGCATACCATTTCATCTCGGATCTTATCAATCTTCTCCTTGAAGTAGGAAGCAAGATCCTGTGCCTTGATAGTGGCTGGTGGGGTAGGTGAGGGAGGATTCAGAAGTGATTTAAATGTATTAAAGAGTCATTGGAGGTTAGAGGCTTGAGCAGAGATAAGAGTTTGGAAATAAGTTTGTTTGGCATTGGCGAGGGCATTTCTATAAGAGTGGTAGACAGTCTTATATGTGAGAAAGTCACTTGAAATACGAGATTAACGCCACTGACGTTCAAGTTTTCCTGTGAGTTTTTGTAATTGTCTTGTTAGTTTGGAGTGCCATGGTTGACATCTAGGCCTACATGGAGTGTGATGGGTAGCTGGAGCCACTTCATCAAGGGCTATTTCTAGAGTCTTGTTCAGGTGTGATACAGCCATCTCAGGAGAGGTGAATGCAGAAATAGGTGAAAGCAGTTGTTGGAGTGAAGTGGAAAGTTCTTGAAGATTAATTGTGTTAATATTTCTGTGGGTTTGAAGAAGATTGGAGGATTTCAGCAACACAGGGTTTGAATTAACGGAGGAGAGCATGCAGGTGATAAGGTTGTGATCTGAGAGGGGGAAAGGAGTGTTAGTGAGTTCAGAGACGGAGCATAGTCTGGTGAATACTAGATCAAGGCAGTTGCCCTCCTGATGAGTAGAGGAATCAGTCCATTGGGAGAGGCCAAGAGAGGAGGTTAGAGAGAGTAGGTTGGAGGCGTGAGCAGATTTTGGACAATCAATAGCAATATTGAAATCACCCATGATAATGGTGGAGATGTCAGAGGATAGGAAGTGAGGGAGCCAGGCAGAAAGATCTTCCAGAAATTGTTTGGGATGCCCAGGTGGGTGGTAGATAGCTGCAACACGCAGAGAGAAAGGAGAGCAAACCCTAATGGAATGTACTTCAAATGATGTAAATGTGAGTGATGGAACCTGTGGTAGAACAGTGTATGCGAAGGATTGGGAAAGTAAAAGTCCATCTCCTCCCCCTTTATGGTTACCAGGCCTGGAGGTGTGTGTAAAGTGGAGACCACCATGTGCCAGTGCTGCAGGGGAGGCTGTGTCAGATTGTGTGAGCCAGGTTTCTGTTATAGCCAGCAGATTGATATTGTTGGATATGAAGAAGTCATGGATGGATGTTAATTTGTTACAAACAGAGCGTGCATTCCATAAGGCACATTTTAGTGATCTGGAGGGTGATGGAAGACATGTGATGTTTATGAGGTTAGCTGGATTTCTATGTTGCTGTGAATCAGGTGAATTTGAGCGATGCAAGTGGCTGGGTCCTGGATTTGGTGAAATGTCACCAGCTATCAGAAGCAGAAGTGAGAGATGAATGTGAGTGTCAGAGATTTGTGAAAGTTTTTTATGGTGAGAGGTTGTAGATATTATTGTCAATGAGTATAGGGAAGTAAAAAGCTCATGAGTAAAAAGCTCATGATATATATAGATATATATAGCCGTGTGGCTGTAGTTGTACTGCATGATTGACCAGACATCCTGGTGTGATGTCTAGTCTACATTTGCCCGGTTGATATATTGACTGAAAGGTTACTTCAGAGACTAGCACAGTAGATATTTGAATTATGGAACATACACCGAGCTGCCATCTTTGTCTGAATATGACATATCCAATCATGATATGATATGTGATTCATTATAATCACTTTGTATAAGAAGGAGCTTGTCTTGATAAAGATCCACGATAAGGGATCGAAACGTCGACATTAATAAGCCTGATTTCAACTGAAATAAAGCTACTATAAAATTGAAGCCGTTGAAGAATTTCTTATTGGATGAGTGCGCCTCCACATTGTTGGACTCTGTGTATATATTGTGGGTCTGTCTATTGAGGCAGCCTCCCACTAGGAGCACCCCATTGTTGTTTGTTCATATATGCGAGTGCAGGATTTTTGTGCTATATAAACATATATATAATATATATGAGATAAATTATATATTCATAGAATATAAATTTCAAGCAAACAACATATAGAAAATATTATTAAACTTTTAGACTGGTTCAATATATGTAAGTATAATTTAGATAAAGGGAGTTATTTTTAGCATATTCTTTTTGTAAAAAAAAAGTTAATTCAGAGGTGGAACTACAAAAACAATCATGGCCTATTGCTAAATTTCAAGAAAAAACACGAAAAGTATAATTTATCGAAAACAAAAACGACAAATAAAATAAAAAAACTTACATACATTCAGACGATACTTTAAAAATGCAAAAAGTATCGAAAAGGGAAATTTTTGTCTCTTTTTTTCACGCAAATAAGTGTTGATACATGAGGCCCATAGACACCCGTGGTGGCTGCTTTTGCAAACAAAAATGAAGAGACTGCAACAGATATTGGAAACAACTCGGAATCCCCCCCAAAAATGGCTGTTTTTTGCCCCCCTTTAATATCCCTTTAATAAATATGCTCATTAGTGTCCCCTGCCCTAATCCGTACACACCACAATGATTTGACTGCCATCATTCCAACTCAAATCATTGGCTAGAGCATCCACAAAATCCGATTTTACAAGCACAGCGTGGGATAGCATTCAATAAAATGTGGAAGACGAGGCAGAACCAAACGATTGTATCCCTGGAACTTTGCACATCTGCACAACAGACTGATGGAAATCAGTTCACAAGAAATTTCACAGCGATTTAACTCATCTCCAGGTCACACAAAGGACATTGCAGAAATGCAGGAGCGTTCAACATGAAAATAACTGGATATCGTCATTTATTTATATGAAGCAAGAGGGATGAGAGACTATGACAAGTGCCGGATGACGGGGACAGCGGAAGTAGTGATATGTAAAGAGTGAAGTCTGTGATGAGTTAAAATTGATGAAACAGTAGGTGGATTCATTTATATGATGCTAAGTCCCCTCATCATGTTTCAGTGATCACTTTTCAAAACTATAAAACAAATAACGGGTGAGAAATAATACAATGTAATATATATACAGTATATATATATATATATATATATATATATAGAGAGAGAGAGAGAGAGAGAGAGAGAAGTAAAATAGTGTGTTTTTAATAGGCGCAGCAAGTGGGGCCCCCTATTGACCTATGAATTGGTTTTCAAAGAGCAAGAAGATGAGAGAAACACGATCTGATGAAGATTACAGCCGGTACAGAGGAATAAAATAAAGCATAATGAAGCAAATACTATTTGGATGGTGAGACTGCCCTTCGCGATTCAGCCACATAGAGATACAGATAATGATGAAAGTGGTGTTCAGCTTAAATCTTGAAATGAACGCTATAAATTAGTGGTCTTGAAATTCAACATATTCCATGTCTCACTCTCAATGGCATATTTCAAAGTATAATTGATTAAGAACATTATAATGTGAAATCTGGATTCTACAAGCCGCCCTATAATCATATAATCATATTACCTATTACTGCAACTCAAATTATAAGACATGGAAAGTTTAATTTTTAAAGCGTACCTGTTACAGTATAAAGCTTTACAGCCCAAAAATAGATACTAGATGAGAATGACTTGCGCTCCCTTAGCTGCAGCTCAGTCCCGTTCACAAGGGCACCAGCTCTTGATTAACACATATACAATCAATTGAAGAACGGTCCTCAAGCGCTGCTAGACTTCCCAACACACTTCTGGTCATGGCAACCTAGGTATCGTTCGTGTATGTAGAAGGATAGCAAGAACATACAGTTAGCCAATAGCTTCCAACTCTCTGTTGTTGCTACAAAAGGAACCTCCCAACTCACCGTATTTCAGTGAGATGCGTTCACATAAAGGCTTCTTTTTGACTGATTTGTTGATCCCTTCACAAACATAACAATACCAGGAATCTCTCTTATAGAATGACACTCACCTAGGCTCTAGGCCCTATGTGTATGTAAAGGTTTCTTTACTCCAACTCTCCAACGTCTCTCTTCAGATGGATGTAATGAATAATTCATATAATGTCCAAGGGTATATTAAAATAAATTTTTCTTTATTCTCCCATAAAAAATCATATGGATACCCCAACAGTTAAAAACAGCACACAATCTTATGCAGAGATGCACTTTAAGATATTACATAGAGCCTACTACACCCCTAGACTTAGGTTCCTCACTGGAGTATCTGACAACTCTTTATGTTTTAAATGTAACTCCCCCGATGCCGATATTATTCATTGTCTCTGGACATGCCCGGTAGTACAGTCATTTTGGATGGCAGTCCAAACCTATATTAATATAGAACTTCGCATCTCCTTTAATATCACTATGGCCTGGGCTTTCTGGAACTCCGTGCAGACTCAGGATCCCCCACATTCCAAAGGAATGAAATTACTGTTGGCTCGTGTGGCCGCTGCAGCAAAGAAAACTATTCTATCCCAATGGATAAATTCGGAGCCGATACCCCTTTCCCTCATGCTACCACGTTTAACGTATCTCTATCAAATGGACTGGGTTGATTGTTCCCTGGATGCGGAGTCCCGCGCCCCCAAATTTTTTGCCATTTGGTTACCCTACTTACATACGCTCCCAACTGCTACCAGGGAATATGTGCGCAGAGTAGTTAGGTTAACAACGTGGTATAATACGGAATCTCTCATTCAAGGCTCACTCCCCTTTTAAATCTGTCAACTGTTATTGCATTCCCCCGTTTGATATGTATATGGTTGATTGTCCTCTTAACCTTGCCTATACTGACTAAAGTTTTGGTTCAGCTTTTTGATTGATAATATCTGTACACCGCAGTGATTGATGCATTCTCGCAAACATTGTGACATATGACCTGTATTTTATTACATGTTCCCTTCTCAATAAATATATATTTAAAAAAAAAAAAAAACAGCACACAATAAAAAAAAGTCCATAAGAATATCCTGATCTAGCAAACAGTTGGTTTATTCCACTCCAAACCCCAGGATTTTGATGGAAAGTTCATAAGGAAAAAGGCTTCTCACCACTATGCTCCCGGGAAAAAAAACAGTTTGGGACAAGACCAATTGCCAGGATGTTACCAAAAAAACGATCCCTCAAAGAGCTAATGGAGATAGCAGTGGGTGAACACCAACCATCAGGACTCCTTAACCACCAACGCGTTTCAGAATATCTTCCTTCCTCAGGGTGTTAAGGAGTCCTGGGGTTTGGAGTGGAATAAACCAACTGTCTGCTAGATCAGGATATTCTTATGGCCTTTTTTTTTATTGTGTGTTGTTTTTAACTGTTGGGGTATCCATGTGATTTTTTTATGGGAGAATAAAGAAAAATTTATTTTAATATACCCTTGGACATTATATGAATTATTCATTACATCCATCTGAAGAGAAACGTTTGAGAGTTGGAGTAAAGAAACCTTTACATACACATAGGGCCTAGAGCCTAGGTGAGTGTCATTCTATAAGAGAGATTTCTGGTATTGTTATGTTTGTGAAGGGATCAACAAATCAGTCAAAAAGAAGCCTTTATGTGAACGCATCTCACTGAAATACGGTGAGTTGGGAGGTTCCTTTTGTAGCAACAACAGAGAGTTGGATGCTATTGGCTAACTGTATGTTCTTGCTATCCTTCTACATACACAAACGATACCTAGGTTGCCACGACCAGAAGTGTGTTGGGAAGTCTAGCAGCGCTTGAGGACCGTTCTTTAATTGTTTGTATAAAGCTTTACAGATCTAATAGAACGCTGTCTACTCTGCTGAAATGTTCCGAAAGGTGGAACTTAGGTTCCCAGCGGCCTCCTGGACTGCAAGGAGAGAAGACTATGTTCCCAAGTACATAAATCAATTTATTATTTATAAGTTTTCATTTCTATATTTTTGCCCTTTAAGACATAATAAGACGAGTGTACAGGATCCTAGGCAGTACCTTGTAGTAGACACAAAGTAGGAAGACAGGTTAGAGAATTGCTGTTTTAAGTGGGTACTCTACATCCATTGTTAACATATATTATGGTTTTTATGCTAGGGGTTAATATTCAGGTTACATTATTAAATTTGTACCCCACCATAGAGGCAGTATTGTGGAGCTGATTTTCATTGTACAGTAGGCTGGAGACTCCACACTAGGGATGGCCATTGACCATCGATAGTCTTTGAGCGATGGTAATGACTTTTACCATCGATGAGGGAGAACCAGATGTTTCCCACCATCGATGATAAAGAGCTATGAAATATATAATTTTTTTTCTCCAGAGATTCAGGGACACAGAGAATAGCTCCACCCTCGGACACCCACAAAGCCACGCTCCCGGACCCTGATTGTCCCGCAACTCACTTAATATTAAAGTAAGGGTGACCATCGATGGGCAAAACCATTGATGCTTCCCCTACTGATGGTTTCCCACCATCGAGGTTATCCATCAATGGATAATCCACTGATAGCCATCCCTACGCCACACTTTTAATGGAAACCAGCCAAGGCTGGCTTGCACTGTGACTTGCTGAGAATTTTGAGCAAGATGCCCATTCTTAAACGTCTTTACTCCCCCTGGCTCCTCCCTGCTGCCTGTGCAAACTTAACATCTCCAAATTTTCCATGGCAAATTTGTCATAAAATATTTAGCACATTTTGTGCCAATCTGGACCGATTGTCTCTTCTCTAATCAGTCTATCAAATTTTAGAGTTGGTAGAACACAGAATTTCACAGTGATAAAGTACCAAGCAAACAGCTCCTAACTGTCATTTTTGAAACCCAGCCTGTAACATGACAGTTAGGAGCTGATTGGCTGGTACTTTATCACCATGAAATATAGCACTCTTCAAGGCTTAGTACCTCTCCCCCATAGTCTGGCAAACCACAAAAGTCAGCAGATGAAGCGCTGATGGGGGAACTAGTAAGGACAGATGACAGAGGCTTGCTTGGTTCCCTGCAGGTGAAGGTTCTCTAGGAATGATATCAGAGTGTATCCAACCAACGACTTATCTTTTAAGATTACGGCCCTCATTCCGAGTTGATCGCTCGCAAGGCGATTTTAGCAGAGTTACACACGCTAAGCCGCCGCCTACTGGGAGTGAATCTTAGCTTCTTAAAATTGCGACCGATGTATTCGCAATATTGCGATTACAAACTACTTAGCAGTTTCAGAGTAGCTTCAGACTTACTCGGCATCTGCGATCAGTTCAGTGCTTGTCGTTCCTGGTTTGACGTCATAAACACACCCAGCGTTCGCCCAGACACTCCTCCGTTTCTCCGGCCACTCCTGCGTTTTTTCCGGAAACGGTAGCGTTTTTAACCACACGCCCCTGAAACGCCGTGTTTCCGCCCAGTAACACCCATTTCCTGTCAATCACATTACGATCGCCGGAGCGAAGAAAAAGCCGTGAGTAAAAATACTATCTTCATTGTTAAATTACTTGGCGCAGTCGCAGTGCGAATATTGCGCATGCGTACTAAGCGGAATTTTACTGCGATGCGATGAAATATACCGAGCGAACGACTCGGAATGAGGGCCTACATTTCCACCATGAGAAAACAAGGATTGACGTACTTACATTCAGCACCAAACGAACATTTGGCATTACTTACATTTACTGGGATCTCATTACAAATAAATCCGTCGTTGCTGCTCTCATCAGAAGTGGTTATGCAAATGAGCAATGATGAACTAATTACATTTCCACCGGAGTGATTACATGTATCACAAGGAGGGGCTCAGTACAGTGATCAACGTGTTTTCTTCTCTCCGATCAGACGCTGTGACAGTCACTCAGTCGTATTTCTCTTACTGACGTAAATGTGCAAGATGGCAAAAGAAAATATGAACGAAGAAATTAAAAAAAAAAAAAAAAGTGAAGTGGAACTCTTGGTATGTGTCAAAGCTTTATTTTACTTATTAAAATAGAAAGGTCTGCTTGTATTGTACAGAGATAAAAAGTATATGGACCCGCACCAACCCACAACCAATCAGAAAAAAATTGATGTATATATACAGTACCAATGTATTAACTGTTATGTTGATAAATTTAAAAAAACAGTGTTATATTGGCGGTGCTCCCAATGTTTTTTTAAACATGGATACAATAATGGAAGAAAAAGAGGTCTCCCAAAAAGAGTTTTTTTTTGTCTTTTTCTTCCATTATTGTATTATACAGAGATCAGTGAATTCCTGCAGATCGCCCGAGCTTCTCCCGATCCCTAACCAGTCAGAAGAAAGCCACTGCCTAAAGTTTCGGCATGCTCTGACCACCCTGGCGGGCCACAACATAACACAAAGCTGAAATAGCCTCTGCTTCTTTCTATCTTCTTCTTTTCTTCGAGAGATCTTCTTTCCTCTCTATCTGCTCCTTGGCATCATTTTGAATTGTCATCAGCTGCGAGCCAATCGTGAACCGGCAGCCAGTCATCGATGGCCAGCGCCAAATTCTAAATGTTGCTGTTTAATGGCTGCCTGTCCACTGTCCCAGTGCCGGACGCCAATGTGAAGTGCCAGTATGACATACCGTTTCATACCGGTACACTTCCAGCAATGCCCTTTCCACATCCTGCCTACTTTTTAGTGGAATGGAAGCTTTTGTGGAACGTAGCCCGTAGACTACAATACCTAAGGCCATCTGAACATGATGTTAGTTACCGGTGATAAAGTCAAATATTACCTTAAAACATAAAGCTATACACTATTACCGTGGAGCCGCTATGGCCGCTAGACTTATTACACACACTACGGACTAAGTAAGCTATTTGCGTACTGAGTACCGTATGGATACGCACTTAGCGTATCAGACGCTGTGCCGTGGACGCGACGCATGAGCGGCACGTACGCACACGGATTCACGCTTCGTACTAAGCACGCTGTTAGCGCACTGAGTACCGTATTGATACGCTATTAGCGTATCAGACGCCGTGCCGTGGGTACAACGTACCCACGGCGCGGACGCACACAGAGTGATATACAGTAAACCTTGTTAATGAAACAATGTAAGGATATGCTTATACTCTAAACCTTAGCAGTCAAGTACTGTAACGATGTAACACCTAAAAACCTTAACAATGCTTATACTGTTATAGCGACTAATACGCTATGGAAGCCCTTTGCAGGAAAGTGAAAACACAACACCGGTCTGTGGTAAACCACTGGGCTCTAACACCGCAGCGGATTATTTAGAGAAAAGGGGTAAACAGATACAAGTTATACACTACAGGCTAACAAGGAAATCTAACCAGAATAATAGAGAATAATGGCTACAGAGAATATACATACGTGGGGAATCGTTCGCAAGCGCGTCCTGGACCAGTCCTCAGCTATCAGGGAGAAAGCCTTCAGAGTCTTGTCTCCGGCCAGGCAACAGTGGTCTTTTTATACACAACATACATTCACAATACAATGGTCACTGTAATCTCATTGTTCATTGGACACAGGGATGTGTCTCTACATTACAGCAAAGGTCATAGGTGGATTTGAACAGGTAGGTGATGTCCTTTCCCAACTGCTCTGGTGGGAGGTATCCTCGGGATTCCCGCCGCATGTGTAATTTACAACAAATACAGTTAATGTTCATAATCTACTTCTGTACATAACTATACGCAGGAGCAAGCGATCCTTTCCTAACTAACACCGGAATGTTACCCTTAAAATACCCTACAGCTGGATACTAGACATCACCTTCCAACCTTTATCTGACCCTTCCTATCATGCAAAGACGAATCTCTCTGTCCAGGAACTGTTTAAACTAATATTACTCGCTGTCATGGTCTAGGGGAACAATATCAACAAAATGCACTATTCGGGTTAAATATGCCGTAATTACACATATCATGCGCACGAGTCGCCGGAGCGTCTCTTACGCAACTTGCGGATGTGTGCACGCACGGGGGACTGGGTGCACGAGCAGTGTGCACATGCATGAGGGGTTAGTACAAGGGATATGTATAACGATATTTTTCGACTTTGACAGTCCACCCTTTGGCAGTCAACAATAACTGCCACTATCTGAATGGAAAAACAGAAAAATATACAAAACAATCTCTACAGATGGTTAGATTAAAAGGAAAACAATACAATACCTAAAAATGATTGGGTAGTGGGAGGAGAGGAGTAGGCAGGAAATGTATGACCTAGTGGGATAGTAAAAGTATGTATGTATGAAATCCATGTCTGAGGGGCATGTATCATCGTGCCGTACATGTTCTAGATAAGCTTCGAGGTATTGAGAAGTATACATTAAATCCTTCTTATCCCGTATTAAGGGTCTGTAAGTGGGCCAACAAACACTACCGAGCTCTTTTCGGCTTCTTATTCCAACAAATGGGGTGCACATTTAGTTGATGATACATGCAGGGGGAACTATGTGTGTCACTACCTGAAGGTTGTAGAGATGAAGATAAGACATGTGTCACAAATACATTCACATAATAATATGTGCAATCATCTTTAGGTGTTGGTTGAAGTCTTGTCCGGATGGCTGTGTCCTTGCTGTGGGTGGTAATCAAAGTCTTTCAAGTGTCCATAAAAAGTCTTTAAAGTCTCTAAAGTCTCTATCAAAGTCTGTAGAAAATGTCCATCAAAGTCTGTAGAATGTCCATCAAAATCTTCTTCCGAATGGATGTGTTTTTGCCTTGGAGAAAAACAAAGGAGAAACGGGTGAAAGAAACGGACCGTGGAATCACGTCTTATCACAGCATTGTCTCAATTGATGGATCATAAATTAAACCAGTTTGTGTAACAATGCCCTCGCTCCTCAAACTCATCACTTTGGTACTGCGCTTGCACCGCATTAAAATCCGAACACATCTAAATATCAAACCAATCATTATGACAACTCCCAGGACACAAAAGAGAAACTTTCCTACTTTCACGATAACATGTTGAGCCCATTCTCCTAAACCTGAGAACCAATTGCGTGGGTTCATTACTCACAGCAGTTCATTACTCACAGCAGTCAGGGTAAGGTTGTGTCTCCTTCGGAACGCCCACTTCAATTGCAAGATATCGTCCATCTTTTGATCTATGACCTCGGTGGGTCATCAGTGCTGTTCGTAATTTACGTGCAGCACTTCACACCATACTGAGTAGCTAGGGCGACACAGTACCCGCCTGTCACCGCTGTGATATAATTGAGAACCATCCTGGGCTGGATCAGTTCCGTTTTGTAAGCTTGCAATTCCCTCCCAGTATACCTGAAGGTGTCATCATACATCTCTGTGATATTATCTATCAGGTTCGCTAGCGCATGAATATACCTAAAATTTATAATTCCTCTGGCGGTATGGGTGATATCTAACGCGAGTAGGAATTGAATCCCGGTGGATTCGTGGATCAAATCAGAGGCTGCATGCTCTGTCCTATCTATAAGGTGTCTCTTAACGATGTGTTCGTAGTGAGTGTGAGTGTAAGGAGCTTGAGCATTGCAGTGAACGTCTTTCATCTTATTATGGGTAATGGTCATTACTTCTGGCAACACTCTTCCAATGTAACACAATCCCTCTGAGTTTGGGGCAAGCCACTTATACGCCTTCCTCCCACATATGAAATATGCATCATCGGGGAGGACATATGGGACTGAATATGACATCACCATATTGCAAACCTTCCAGGTGAAAAATCCTATCCCTAACTCTCTCATTTGTTCAGTACACGTATCAGGCTGTATGATATGCGCACAGTACCCTGGAGATACTTCTCCAACCTGCATGGTCCTACTTCCTAGAGTGTACCTGTACTGAAAATACCTCCCACCGTCGGCTATTTGGCGTATAAGTTCTGGGTCTACGGGCATTCTATCGGCTCTGTGTGAAAATGCCATGGTTTGGTTATTCCATGTCACTTCCCAATTTCCCGGCTTTCGGGGATTGGAAATGTTGAAACATATTAAGGACCTATCCACATGATATTGGTGGAGCTTCAAACTAGGAGGCCTAGAAATATTATATTTCTTGTCCACCGGTCTCCCACCCCTTAATTCAAGTACCTCATCTAGTGTTAAAGGGTACGGTACTAATCCTGACTTGCTCTGACCTTGAGGTACTTGTGAGCACACCCAGCATTCCGTTTGGTTTAAAACCTTCCCCACTAATGAGTGATAGTCACTCAATGGATGACGGTCCATGTTGATATTAAAGCTGGACTGACATCTCTGGATGCACCCGTCCTCAACTATGTTTTCACAATTCCTACAGATACAATTTTCTTCAGCCAATAACCCTTCACAATGTCTCCTAGTTTCATGACTACTAGATTGTTTTCTGATACTCGCCTTTGCTCGGTGACTGTGTTGCTCTTGGAATTCTACTAATCTGTCCTTGTCATCAGAACCCATTCCAGATCCTTTCTCGACCTCTCTGGTACTCTCACCGAAATAGACTGCTCTGGTCAACAACAGGGTCACCAGGAAAACCCGGAACGCAGTTTCTTGGGGTAAGTCCATCTTGCAGGAGGAGAAAGAAAGAGTGGTAATGGGAGGTAAAGAAAATAATAGAAGGGAAAGAAAACTGGTGCGACAACCGCCTCTGATCTTGTAGTTCTCTGTGCTCAGGTGCCATCTCAACAGTGCTGCATCTCAGTCTTCCCGGAACGAACACTCCAGTGATACGATATTCTTTCCGAGTCAGTGACTTTTCTGTAGGGAGCATAAATCTTGCATTACCATGTGTTTAACTGTTGATTGAAATACCATCCGTAGAACATGAAAAAACAAAAAGAGAGAGAATAATAAAAAGAAAAATTGTCAGATTTCCGTTCACCATCAGGCTGTCACTCAACATGTCTATCGGTATCTCTGCACAGTCTTCCCCCACCAGTATTTCCACTCTCCACCCTCTGTGCATGGCCAGGCACAATGATTCTGGTGAGATATACTGGGGTTGGGCAGACCTCTGAAAAGACCGAGCAGACATGCGACGTTTGAGCTGTAGTTCTGTCGGTGAACGTCAGAGATGAAGAGGAAACATTTAAAGATAAATCACAGAGTTTACCTGGCCGCCCCTGTATCTAAAAGATATGATCTACCAACTACATCAATTCATCAATTGTGACCTCAGGTTCACTTCCAAGGCTCGCAATTAATTTCACTGGCTGCAGACTACAGGTGTGGCCCCACCCCTATGGTGTGTGGTGACCCCCCCCCCCCCCGGAGCGCTGGCAGCTACAATATGTGAGGGGGGGGTAACTGAGAATTTTCAGAGACCTGCCAGTCTCTCCTTGGTGGGTACCTCTTTGTTTCCCCTGCATGCGGTTCATAACTTCTCCTCTGCGGTCCCTGATCCCAATTACGTGCGCCATACTGTGTGTCATGTTCTGGTCTAGGGGGTCGATATACCTTATGTGGGTCTTTAAAATTACAGTTTCGTGCGTAATGTCCTTCCCTCTGACAGTTATAACATTTTACTACATACGACTTACCAACAGGGGTCTGGGGTTTAGGCTGATGTGGCTTCGTTGTCAGGGCTTTTATACTTACTGTCATCAGCTTATCCCCCTGTGACTCCCTGTGTTTAATGATGTTCTGATCGTGCTTAACAGCGGACTCTCTTAAGGCAGCTACCGAGATACCTCTCCAGTTAGGTTGAGTGGTTTGTACCCTGGTTCTCAACGTTTCTTTTAAACCGTCCATTAATACGGACACCGCTACCTCTCTGTGATGTACATTATCCTTAATGTCTTTGATCCCAGTAAATCTAGCCATTCCCTGCAGTGCTCGATGGAAATAGTCAGAAGCAGTTTCACCTTCTTTTTGTCTAATGGAGAAGATTTTATTCCACTTGACAACAGTTGGGAAATAGACTCCTAATTGCAGATTGATCTGTCGTACATTCTCCTGAGTGTACTCCTCGGTGAGAGGTACTTCTGCGTCTAATTTACAATTAGTAATACATTTTGCAGGGTCAATATTGGAAGGTAGACATACTCGTAGCACTGTTCGTCAATCTTTGTTTGTGGGTTCGGTGGCATTACCTGGTTCTCTAATAAACCTCTGACATGCGGCTAGATCTTTTCTGGGATCGGGAAATTCAGACATAATTGTCCTCAATTCTGCCCGGGACCAGGGACAATGCATGGCAATGTCCTTGACGGGAGTGACTCCCTAAGCATCAGTCCTCCCATTGGGGACTGCGATCACCCTGACAGGATTTAGTTCAATTACACCATCTTGTGTTGACTCTACAATGTGAGGTGCAATTGTCTGTGCATAATGTACAATACCGTACTTACCTGTGGACACGACCTCACCTGACCCTCCGCTAGGGGGCTTTACTACTGCTCTTACCGATTTGGCCGTGCCCACCTGGGTGTCCTGTATGGTGGCTGCTAGAGAAAGTGCAGACATCGTGCTGGGCTCACTTTCTTGCTTGTAATCCTGAGGGAAGTTTAAAATGGGGTGCAACTTGCACGGGTTAGAATTTATACATTTATCAGTTTTACTCTTATCGTCATTAATACATTTATTACGTTTACTCTTATTGTCATTAATACATTTATTAAGTGCACTCTTATCATATATCAGTATGTCATTCTCTGTAGCCATTTTCTCTCCTGTAATGTACGGTGGTGGTGCAGTTGCTATCAGTTTCCTGCTAGGGTTGGAACCAGCTGTGTAAGCTAGTTCCCTCTGTATATCACTCTCTCGTTGCCATAAATGTAAACAGTTTGTGTGTCTGATCCTCTGTTTTTTGGGATTTTATCAGACAGATCCTAAGCCTTAGATTATGCAATACTTCTGAGTCAAAACTACCTATCCCAGGAAATGGTGCTTTATCCCCCACAGTCATTCGTGTCCATTCATCACAAAAGGTCTCAGTGTGGGGACCATACTTCCCCCACATTACTAACCGAGCTGACCCCCTGGGTCTGAAATCTGCAGTCTGAACCCTGACTGCTGAACGTCCCTGTGTTGTGCACTTGGCTTCCATTGTGGACCTTTTTAACACGGAAAACTTCCTAAAATGCACCAAACACAGTAGTCTACGGTGGAAATCCTTAAAGCTCTTCCACTGAACTTCTTCTGCTCCGAGTACCACGGATCCGCCTTTTTTAGCAGACACGTGTAGCCGTTGCAGACCCTACCTCTAGAGATTTTCCTGAGAGACCAGCGAAAATTCCCTAAACTTTTTCTTTACACAAATCATGCTTGCATGTGCTTCCTATAACGCGTATGATGACGAGATTTACGCACAAATATGCAAAACCTCGTATCACGTTGCGTCACGTGTTGCCCATACAACCGTGCGGTCCAATCATATCTATAAGTGATAGGATCACTGGAGTCTCCCTACTGTGCTCCAAAACAGCCAAAGCGTAATACCACGAAAACTTTATCACACTCCGTCGCACGTTGTACACCTGACCGTGTTCACCACGTTTTCATCTAGGCCGTGCTTCACCAAGCTTCACAAAGCTTCACCAAGTTTCACCAAGCTTCACCAAGATCACCAAGACCCAGTAGCGGATCTTGCCACGGGCAAGCAGGACTTTTGCCTGGGGCGCCGCCTTCCGGAGGGCGCTGGTGCCATCCGGAGGGCGCCGCACCATGGCAAGATCCGCCACTGCTGTGCCCTCCGCTGCCCGCTGTGTCCCCCCGGCTCCTGCGGCTGTGGTCCCGTGAAGGGAACTAGACGCGTAGCGTCTAGTTTCCCTTCGTGGAGAGGACCTTTGCTGAGTGGTGCGCAATGACGTCATCACGCACCGCACAGCAAAGGTCCTCTCCGCGAAGGGAACTAGACGCTACGCGTCTAGTTTCCTTTCGCGGAGAGGACCTTTTGCTGTGCGGTGCGCGATGACGTCATTGCGCACCGCTCAGCATTTAAGCGGCGCTTCTGCTGTACAGGGGGCGTAACTGACCACGCCCCCTGTATTAAGCCACGCCCCATTCCCTGCCCGGGGCGCCGAGGGCCCTCGAACCGGCCCTGCCAAGACCATCAAGTGGGGTTCAATACACTCATACCTTTTTCAGCCCACACTAACATTCTATAGTTTTCTGATCAGAAAAATCCTTTCCTGTTAACTGATAGCTTTCCCCAGAGGTAATACAGAAAAAAAAGGTGTTTTTTTTAAACTAAATATTGGAAACTGATTGATTTGTGCTATTATCGCGTGGCTACCGTCTCGCCTAAACTGAAACAATGCTATTGTGTGATTTGTATTTAGTGGGCGTATCTGTACGCATGTTGCGTAAAATACGCCACGTGTGTAGGCCTTTGCATTGCGTACGCAGTCCCGCACGCTGTCCGAGACACGTGTACAAAGGCCGGATACGTCCGCAGTAATACAAATACCACACTTCTATAAATGTAAACGATATTTAACTATAATCGCTTACCAAACACCACACAGTATCTCCTGTATAAACCTTTATAACTAGGCCAGGCTGCGTGTGTGTTTAACACGTACTCCCTTAAATAGTACTCTATATTTTTAACTAAATAGCAACAAATTTTTCAGCACGGGTCAAAAATAAGAATTTACTTACCGATAATTCTATTTCTCGGAGTCCGTAGTGGATGCTGGGGTTCCTGAAAGGACCATGGGGAATAGCGGCTCCGCAGGAGACAGGGCACAAAAAGTAAAGCTTTTCCAGATCAGGTGGTGTGCACTGGCTCCTCCCCCTATGACCCTCCTCCAGACTCCAGTTAGGTACTGTGCCCGGACGAGCGTACACAATAAGGGAGGATTTTGAATCCCGGGTAAGACTCATACCAGCCACACCAATCACACCGTACAACTTGTGATCTAAACCCAGTTAACAGTATGATAACAGAAGAGCCTCTGAAAGATGGCTCCCTAAACAATAACCCGAATTAGTTAACAATAACTATGTACAAGTATTGCAGATAATCCGCACTTGGGATGGGCGCCCAGCATCCACTACGGACTCCGAGAAATAGAATTATCGGTAAGTAAATTCTTATTTTCTCTATCGTCCTAGTGGATGCTGGGGTTCCTGAAAGGACCATGGGGATTATACCAAAGCTCCCAAACGGGCGGGAGAGTGCGGATGACTCTGCAGCACCGAATGAGAGAACTCCAGGTCCTCCTTTGCCAGGGTATCAAATTTGTAGAATTTTACAAACGTGTTCTCCCCTGACCACGTAGCTGCTCGGCAGAGTTGTAATGCCGAGACCCCTCGGGCAGCCGCCCAAGATGAGCCCACCTTCCTTGTGGAATGGGCCTTAACAGATTTAGGCTGTGGCAGGCCTGCCACAGAATGTGCAAGTTGAATTGTGTTACAAATCCAACGAGCAATCGACTGCTTAGAAGCAGGCGCACCCAACTTGTTGGGTGCATACAGTATAAACAGCGAGTCAGATTTTCTGACTCCAGCCGTCCTTGAAATGTATATTTTTAAAGCTCTGACAACGTCCAACAACTTGGAGTCCTCCAAGTCGCTTGTAGACGCAGGTACTACAATAGGCTGGTTCAGGTGAAACGCTGATACCACCTTAGGGAGAAAATGCGGACGCGTCCGCAGCTCTGCCCTATCCGAATGGAAAATTAAATAAGGGCTTTTATAAGATAAAGCCGCCAGTTCAGATACTCTCCTGGCGGACGCCAGGGCCAGTAACATAGTCACTTTCCATGTGAGATATTTCAAATCCACATTTTTTAGTGGTTCAAACCAATGGGATTTGAGGAAATCTAAAACTACATTTAGATCCCACGGTGCCACCGGAGGCACCACAGGAGGCTGTATATGCAGTACTCCTTTGACAAAAGTCTGGACCTCAGGAACTGAGGCCAATTCTTTTTGGAAGAATATTGACAGGGCCGAAATTTGAACCTTAATAGATCCCAATTTGAGACCCATAGACAATCCTGATTGCAGGAAATGTAGGAAACGACCCAGTTGAAATTCCTCCGTCGGAGCACTCCGATCCTCGCACCACGCAACATATTTCCGCCAAATGCGGTGATAATGCTTCGCGGTGACTTCCTTTCTTGCCTTAATCAAGGTAGGAATGACTTCTTCTGGAATACCTTTTCCTTTTAGGATCTGGCGTTCAACCGCCATGCCGTCAAACGCAGCCGCGGTAAGTCTTGGAATAGACACGGTCCCTGCTGAAGCAGGTCCTGTCTTAGAGGTAGAGGCCACGGATCGTCCGTGACCATCTCTTGAAGTTCCGGGTACCAAGACCTTCTTGGCCAATCCGGAGCCACTAGTATCGTTCTTACTCCGCTTTGCCGTATGATTCTCAATACCTTTGGTATGAGAGGCAGAGGAGGAAACACATACACCGACTGGTACACCCAAGGTGTTACCAGCGCGTCCACAGCTATTGCCTGCGGATCTCTTGACCTGGCGCAATACCTGTCCAGTTTTTTGTTGAGGCGAGACGCCATCATGTCCACCATTGGTCTTTCCCAACGGTTTATTAGCATGTGGAAAACTTCTGGATGAAGTCCCCACTCTCCCGGGTGAAGATCGTGTCTGCTGAGGAAGTCTGCTTCCCAGTTGTCCACTCCCGGGATGAACACTGCTGGCAGTGCTATCACGTGATTCTCCGCCCAGCGAAGGATCCTGGCAGCTTCTGCCATTGCACTCCTGCTTCTTGTGCCGCCCTGTCTGTTTACATGGGCGACTGCCGTGATGTTGTCCGACTGGATCAACACCGGTCTTCCTTGAAGCAGAGGTTCCGCCTGGTTTAGAGCATTGTAGATTGCTCTTAGTTCCAGAATGTTTATGTGAAGAGACTTTTCCAGGCTCGACCACACTCCCTGGAAGTTTCTTCCTTGTGTGACTGCTCCCCAGCCTCTCAGGCTGGCGTCCGTGGTCACCAGGATCCAATCCTGTATGCCGAATCTGCGGCCCTCCAATAGATGAGCCCTCTGCAACCACCACAGAAGAGATACCCTTGTCCTTGGAGACAGGGTTATCCGCAGGTGCATCTGAAGATGCGTGCATTGATGTACAGACACCTTTCCTGGTTTTAGGAGATTCCTGACCAGGTCGGATAACTCCTTGGCTTTTTCCTCGGGAAGAAAAACCTTTTTCTGAACCGTGTCCAGAATCATCCCTAGGAACAGCAGACGAGTTGTCGGCATTAATTTGGATTTTGGAATATTCAGAATCCATCCGTGCTGCTTTAGCACCTCTTGAGATATTGCTAATCCCATCTCTAGCTGTTCTCTGGACCTTGCCCTTATTAGGAGATCGTCCAAGTATGGGATAATTAATACGCCTTTTCTTCGAAGAAGAATCATCATCTCGGCCATTACCTTTGTAAAGACCCGAGGTGCCGTGGACAAACCAAACGGCAGCGTCTGAAACTGATAGTGACAGTTTTGTACAACGAACCTGAGGTACCCCTGGTGTGAGGGGTAAATTGGAACGTGGAGATACGCATCCTTGATGTCCAAGGATACCATAAAGTCCCCTTCTTCCAGGTTCGCTATCACTGCTCTGAGTGACTCCATCTTGAACTTGAACTTCTTTATGTACAGGTTCAAGGACTTCAGATTTAGAATAGGCCTTACCGAGCCATCCGGCTTCGGTACCACAAATAGAGTGGAATAATACCCCTTCCCTTGTTGTAGAAGAGGTACCTTGACTATCACCTGCTGAGAGTACAGCTTGTGAATGGCTTCCAAAACCGTCTCCCTTTCTGAAGGGGACGTTGGTAAAGCAGACTTCAGGAAACGGCGAGGTGGATCTGTCTCTAATTCCAACCTGTACCCCTGAGATATTATCTGCAGGATCCAGGGATCTACCTGCGAGTGAGCCCACTGCGCGCTGTAATTTTTGAGACGACCTCCCACCGTCCCCGAGTCCGCTTGAGAAGCCCCAGCGTCATGCTGAGGCTTTTGTAGAAGCCGGGGAGGGCTTCTGTTCCTGGGAAGGAGCTGCCTGTTGCTGTTTCTTCCCTCGACCTCTGCCTCGTGGCAGATATGAATAGCCCTTTGCTCTCTTATTTTTAAAGGAACGAAAGGGCTGCGGTTGAAAAGTCGGTGCCTTTTTCTGTTGGGGAGTGACTTGAGGTAGAAAGGTGGATTTCCCGGCTGTAGCCGTGGCCACCAAATCTGATAGACCGACTCCAAATAACTCCTCCCCTTTATACGGCAAAACTTCCATATGCCGTTTTGAATCCGCATCGCCTGTCCACTGTCGCGTCCATAAAGCTCTTCTGGCCGAAATGGACATAGCACTTACCCGTGATGCCAGTGTGCAGATATCCCTCTGTGCATCACGCATATAAAGAAATGCATCCTTTATTTGTTCTAACGACAGTAAAATATTGTCCCTGTCCAGGGTATCAATATTTTCAATCAGGGACTCTGACCAAACTACCCCAGCACTGCACATCCAGGCAGTCGCTATAGCTGGTCGTAGTATAACACCTGCATGTGTGTATATACTTTTTTGGATATTTTCCATCCTCCTATCTGATGGATCTTTAAGTGCGGCCGTCTCAGGAGAAGGTAACGCCACTTGTTTTGATAAGCGTGTTAGCGCCTTGTCCACCCTAGGAGGTGTTTCCCAGCGCTCCCTAACCTCTGGCGGGAAAGGGTATAATGCCAATAATTTCTTTGAAATTATCAGCTTTTTATCAGGGGCAACCCACGCTTCATCACACACGTCATTTAATTCTTCTGATTCAGGAAAAACTATAGGTAGTTTTTTCACACCCCACATAATACCCTGTTTAGTGGTACCTGTAGTATCAGCTAAATGTAACGCCTCCTTCATTGCCAAAATCATATAACGTGTGGCCCTACTGGAAAATACGGTTGATTCGTCACCACTGGAATCAGTGCCTGTGTCTGGGTCTGTGTCGACCGACTGAGGCAAAGGGCGTTTTACAGCCCCTGACGGTGTTTGAGGCGCCTGGACAGGCACTAATTGATTGTCCGGCCGCCTCATGTCGTCAAACGACTGCTTTAGCGTGTTGACACTATCCCGTAATTCCATAAATAAAGGCATCCATTCTGGTGTCGACCCCCTAGGAGGTGACATCCCCATATTTGGCAATTGCTCCGCCTCCACACCAATATCGTCCTCATACATGTCGACACACACGTACCGACACACAGCAGACACACAGGGAATGCTCTAAACGAAGACAGGACCCACTAGCCCTTTGGGGAGACAGAGGGAGAGTCTGCCAGCACACACCAAAAAGCGCTATATATGACAGGGATAGCCTTATAATAAGTGCTCCCTTATAGCTGCTTTATATATATCAAGATATTGCCATTAAATTTGCCCCCCCTCTCTGTTTTACCCTGTTTCTGTAGTGCAGTGCAGGGGAGAGACCTGGGAGCCGTCCTGACCAGCGGAGCTGTGAGAGGAAATGGCGCCGTGTGCTGAGGAGATAGGCCCCGCCCCTTTTTCGGCGGGCTCGTCTCCCGCTATTTTGTGAATACAGGCAGGGGTTAAATATCTCCATATAGCCTCTGGGGGCTATATGTGAGGTATTTTTAGCCTTTATATAGGTTTACATTTGCCTCCCAGGGCGCCCCCCCCCAGCGCCCTGCACCCTCAGTGACTGCGTGTGAAGTGTGCTGAGAGGAAAATGGCGCACAGCTGCAGTGCTGTGCGCTACCTTTAGAAGACTGCAGGAGTCTTCAGCCGCCGATTCTGGACCTCTTCTTACTTCAGCATCTGCAAGGGGGCCGGCGGCGCGGCTCCGGTGACCATCCAGGCTGTACCTGTGATCGTCCCTCTGGAGCTGATGTCCAGTAGCCAAGAAGCCAATCCATCCTGCACGCAGGTGAGTTCACTTCTTCTCCCCTCTGTCCCTCGTTGCAGTGATCCTGTTGCCAGCAGGAATCACTGTAAAATAAAAAACCTAAGCTAAACTTTCTCTAAGCAGCTCTTTATGAGAGCCACCTAGAATTGCACCCTTCTCGGCCGGGCACAAAAATCTAACTGGAGTCTGGAGGAGGGTCATAGGGGGAGGAGCCAGTGCACACCACCTGATCTGGAAAAGCTTTACTTTTTGTGCCCTGTCTCCTGCGGAGCCGCTATTCCCCATGGTCCTTTCAGGAACCCCAGCATCCACTAGGACGATAGAGAAATGTATCTAATAATCAAATGCTAATGGCAACAAGCGAGTAGATATGCAGAATACACAAATAAAATACAGGTGTGTGCGTGTGTTACGTGTGTTGCGTGCGCAGTTGGCACCAAACAGAATTTTACAGATTTAAAAAATAATAGCTTTACGTTCTTACCTTTCGGATCCCACCAGCATCCCTACAAACCATGCGGAGCAGACGCTTATCTAATCAGCACCAGTGTATCCACCTGACCATGAGAAGGCTAACAGGGGATACCTTTATACCTTCCCGCTCTTTGCTGATAGATAAAGTCTGCCTTGTCCTGCTAGGCTGCGGATATGAGGAGGACCGGACGATGCCCCCAATTGATAAAGTCAAATATTGCCTTAAAACATAAAGCTATACACTATTACCGTGGAGCCGCTATGGCCGCTAGACTTATTACACACACTACGGACTAAGTACGCTATTTGCGTACTGAGTACCGTATGGATACGCACTTAGCGTATCAGACGCTGTGCCATGGACGCGACGCACGAGCGGCACGTACGCACATGGATTCACGCTTCGTACTAAGCACGCTGTTAGCGCACTGAGTACCGTATTGATACGCTATTAGCGTATCAAATGCCGTGCCGTGGGTACAACGTACATGCGGCGCGGACGCACACAGAGTGATATACAGTAAACCTTGTTAATGAAACAATGTAAGGATATGCTTATACTCTAAACCTTAGCAGTCAAGTACTGTAACGATGTAACACCTAAAAACCTTAACAATGCTTATACTGTTATAGCGACTAATACGCTATGGAAGCCCTTTGCAGGAAAGTGAAAACACAACACCGGTCTGTGGTAAACCACTGGGCTCTAACACCGCAGCGGATTATTCAGAGAAAAGGGGTAAACAGATACAAGTTATACACTACAGGCTAACAAGGAAATCTAACCAGAATAATAGAGAATAATGGCTACAGAGAATATACATACGTGGGGAATCGTTCGCAAGCGCGTCCTGGACCAGTCCTCAGCTATCAGGGAGAAAGCCTTCAGAGTCTTGTCTCCGGCCAGGCAACAGTGGTCTTTTTATACACAACATACATTCACAATACAATGGTCACTGTAATCTCATTGTTCATTGGACACAGGGATGTGTCTCTACATTACAGCAAAGGTCATAGGTGGATTTGAACAGGTAGGCGATGTCCTTTCCCAACTGCTCTGGTGGGAGGTATCCTCGGGATTCCCACCGCATGTGTAATTTACAACAAATACAGTTAATGTTCATAATCTACTTCTGTACATAACTATACGCAGGAGCAAGCGATCCTTTCCTAACTAACACCGGAATGTTACCCTTAAAATACCCTACAGCTGGATACTAGACATCACCTTCCAACCTTTATCTGACCCTTCCTATCATGCAAAGACAAATCTCTCTGTCCAGGAACTGTTTAAACTAATATTACTCGCTGTCATGGTCTAGGGGAACAATATCAACAAAATGCACTATTCGGGTTAAATATGCTATGTTTTAATAGCACGCTACGCGTTCACAAACTCCGCCGTAATTACACATATCATGCGCACGAGACGCCGGAGCGTCTCTTACGCAACTTGCGGATGTGTGCACGCACGGGGGACTGGGTGCACGAGCAGCGTGCACATGCATGAGGGGTTAGTACAAGGGATATGTATAACGATATTTTTCGACTTTGACACCGGGGCCAAGCTTTTTGACCTTTTGGCACTTTAGCAGTCCCTATAGAAAACTATGGGGGCTATTTTTGAAAATCGAAAAAGGGGTCCTGCAGCAAATATCTCCCCCATACATACATTCACGGATTCTTGATATTTGTAAGTACCCCAATGAAAAATCTGTTTTTGGGGGATATACAACATAATTATTTTATCCTTCTAAACATATTCCCCATTGTGAGGATGGTGTTATGAGTAGGGTGATAAATAGTGCTATACATACATATTAAGGCACATTTTCTGCTGGCAATGGCATAGCTGGATATTTTATAACGGTCCCTCAAATAAAAACTATTTTATACAATTGATTGCAGCAAATTCTCATTTTAACATAAGAAAATTCAGTGAATGTAATCAAAAGAAAACCCCAGCAAGCACTCAGTGCACCATGAGACCTTTGTCAGGCGAGCCCCTTACACATTTATAGCAGAAATAAAATGACTAGAATTTAGCACTTGTAACAGATGGAAAATCCAGGTAAATATCTTCTCATACGAATGTGAATACAAACCACGCCAGGCGGTGCTGGATAATGATAAGTTACGGAAATGGTCTCTTCGGTTCTTCATTGAAATTGGGAGCAGATGTTACCTGAAAACTGTAATTAAATCGTTTAGTGTCTCTCGGTGCTTCCAGTGAAACATCCACCTGCTCACGGTACACTGATGCAGAAGATGAAATAACAGCGTTTCCTAATTACAAAAATAGACATCCACTTTGTGGGCTAAAAAATCATAAGAATGAGGCCTATGGGATAGATGTAATAAGTATAGAGATTGCCGCGAGGATAATCTAGTCGGAACCAGAGTTGAGTGTTTGGTGAGTTTTCATTGGGTTCAGCAACCTTCCGGCGCTGTGTGGCCACTTTCACCCGTATTCCAGAAAGTTTCCAGCGAGATCACTAATTACGGGAGCAAAAGGGTTCTCCCCAAAGTATAACCTGCACCAGCTTCTGCCCACCACCTGAACAATTAGCACAAGCCTATTCATTCTTATGGAGAGTAGCCATGAGTGACCTCTCATCAGCTGAGGGGTCATTAAGGACAAGAAGTGTTGTCTATGAGGGTATTTGGGAGGTGCCAAGTACCCAGGATGCCTATCAGGAAGACAAGCTTTCTCATTGGATCACGTGAATCATACATGGGTAAATGGGTGATGGTGGTGGGGGGGGGGTTGTGAGTGTTTATTTAATAAACTAGGTGCTTCATCGCGCCCTACGGGCGCTCTTCACACCGTCGCAAGGGGCTACGCCCCCTTAACCCTTGCATGCCTTTCTGGGGTTTAATATTTGTATTATATGGAGTATTACCTGCATTCCTTTGTTAGTGGTTAAATATTGCACAATGAAAGGGCGTGCGATGGTTAAGGAGGCGCAGCCCCTTGCGACGGCGTGAACAGCACCTGCAGGGCACGATGTACAGAATGTAGCGGGTGCGGGGGGGACTGCGGATGGTGTCTGTAGATGCTGTGGGTGGAGGGGGGGCAGAAGGGGTGGGGCCCGGATGGGGAAGGTTCGGGAGGTGCTGCGGGTGGGGGAGGGGCAGAGGAGTGGGGGATGCAGATGGGGGAGGGGTCCGGAGGCACTGCAGGTGGGGGAGGGGCAGGGGTGCCACGGGTGGGAGAGGGGCAGGTGTGGGGATGTTGTGCATGGGTGAAGGGTTCCAGAGGTGCTGTGGGATGGGAAGGGACGGGAGTGCCGGGGGGTGGGGTAGGGGACCGCAGGCACCATGGGTAGGGTAGGGGCAGGTACGGGTGGTGCGGCGGATGGGAAAGGAGGTCCGGAGGTGCTGCAGGTGGTGGAGGGGCAGGTGCGGGGGTGCCATTGGTGGGGGAGGGGTGGGTGAGGGGGGGACCGCGGATGGAGGAGGGTGTCTGCAGATGCTACGGGTGGAGGGGGGCAGGTGTGGGGGGAGACATATAAAGGGGGTGAATGGTGGAGGGGGCCTGGAGGTGCTGTGGGTGGTGAAGGGGCGGAGGAGTGGGAGCCGCGGGTGGTGTAGGGGGTCTGGAGGCACAGCATGTGGGGGAGGGGTGGAGTGCCGCATGTGGTGGAGGGGAAGGTGCGGAGGTGTGGTGCATTGGGGAGAGGTCTGGAGGCGCTGCGGGTACTGTACATGCCATAAAAGGTAGTTGGAGGGTATGCAGTAACAGGGCCAGGACAGGGGTGACAGGGCCAGGACAGGGGTGACAGGGTCAGGACAGGGGTGACGGTGCCAGGACAGGGGTGACGGGGCCAGGACAGAAATGACAGGGACAGGATAGGGGTGACAGGGCCAGGGTAGGGGCGGCAGGACCAGGACAGGGGTGACGGGACCAGTATAGGGTTGACAGGGCAAGCACAGGGGTGACAGGGCCAGGATAGGGGTAACAGGGCCAGCATAAGGGTGACAGGGCCAGGATAAGGGTGAAAGGGCCAGGATAAGGGTGGCAGGGCAAGGCCAGGGGTGACAGGGACATGACAGGGCACGGGAGAGATTGGTATTAGGGACAAAACAGTGGTGACAGACAGATGTGTCTTACCGGAGTCACTGCTGCTGGCTGCTGCTGTTCCACTCCAATCTGTTGGGATCTGCTGCTGCTGGAGACTTGGCATGGCTGACTCTCTCAGGCTGGAGTCCTGCTTCCTCTGCCCGTCCGCATCCCTCCCCCCCTCCTCAGTCACACACCGCAGACCTCGCGCAGCTGCCGGGCACTGTGGTAAGGTGAGACTGGAAATGACTGGTTAGCCCCCAGGAGATGCTGCGGCTGGAGGGAGGAGGGGGTCACAGCATGCACGTGGCGCGGACCTCGCGGCTGCCGGGCACTGTGGTAAGGGGAGACTGGGAGTGACTGGTTAGCTCCCAGGAGACGCTGCGGCTGGAGGGAGGAGTGGGTCGGAGCCTGCAAGCAGCTCGGATTTCTGCAGCGCTACCCGCCAGCTAAAGTGTGTGAATGAGCTGGGCGCACCTCACTGCGGGTGGCAGCGCTGCAGCTAGCGGTGGGGTTGCCGGGGCTGGAGATAACAGAGGCAGTACGGAACCTGCACAGCGGCAGGTACCCCACAAAACTGCAGCTAAGAAGCGTGGAGTGTGCCAGAAAGTGACGCTCCTCCGCGCCAGAGAGACCCTGCTGAGTATGCCGATGTGGGGGGTCAAGCACACAGTGAGCCGGTGCCCGTCTGTCTGTATGACATACCCCTCACACACACCCATACCTCCAAAATGTCCCGATTTTCGCGGGACAGTACCATTTTTTGGGGTCCGTCCTGCTGTCCCACCCGCGGGTCGCAGTGTCCCGCGGTGGGGGGGGCAGTTGGAAAGCACCTGTACTCGCTGTTCTGCTTAGCAGAGCAGCGATGAATAGTGGAGACAGAGGGAGAGGGGGCATCAGGGGGTACGGATTAAGGGGGGGTTCCAGCAGCAGAGCCGGATTAAGGGGGGGGCAGGGGGTACGTACCGTTGCCCCACAGTTTTAGGGGGGCCCCCGGCTGGAGTAGCTCTGTCCCAGCTCAGAAGCTCCCCCCCCCCGTCCTGCCAGCAACAACGGCAGCATTGTGCTACAGTCAGCACACGCTGCTGCGTGTTGGCAGGTCTGTGGTGTTACAGGGAGGCAGCAGTCTCCCTGCTTTCTTCTACCTGTGCGGGTGTGTAGGGGGGAGCGACCACCTCCTCTGGATTTAGCCCTAGCTGAGGGGCCAAAATTCCATAAAAAAATAAAAATAAAAATTCGAAATTTGCATAAGGGGGCGTGGCCGCGCGTCCGCGATTAGGCCACGCCCCCAACCCCACAGCAGGCACAGCAATGAGATAGGGCTCCCCTGTCTCAAGTGCCCTGGGCCCCCTGGACTCCTAATCAGCCCCTGGGGGCATGCCAGCAGCTCACAGAGTGCTGGGCATGCCCCCTCACTGACGAAAACGGGGGCCCTCCCGTGAAGCCACGCCCCCTTTTTGCAGAGTGTGTGTCCCTCCTTCTGCCTGAAGAAAGCTCCTGCAGAAAGCAGGGAGGTATGCACCCCTGCCTGTGCCATGCCCATACTATCTGCTTCTGCTCCTAGTCTCCTATAGATTTGGCCAGATCTGTGACTCATTTGACTAACTCCGCCCACTGTTTTTGACTCCGCCCAGCGTTAGCAAATGAAGCACAAGTCACAGATCTGGGCTATTATATAGGAGATACTTTGAAGTTTGACGAGTGTCCTGTCTTTATTATAATATTTTTTTACAGTTGGGCTACAGGTGCCAGCGGACCCTTGATGCCCGGGAATGGTGGCACTTATGGATCTACAAATGCCATCATGCCTTGGCACCTTGCTGGGACCAGTAGTTTACTTGTACAAAAGAATATTATTTATGCTGTTACCCATTACCTCAGTACCCAAAGCCCAGGGGTGTGAAGAAGAACCCTCTTGCCAATAGCAAATACCCGTTTTCAGAGTTTTGGTCGCATTTGACCTTATTACAAGTACAACCCACCCTAAATGTTTTGCTTTGCAAATATTGAGGGTATAAGTAATGCAAATGGGTTGCCAGGCGGTATCTAGGTGAATAAAAGGTTGTGAATCGTATTGAGGTTACAAATTAGATTCTCTGCCGATATTCCAGAGTTGTAAACAGATTCTCTTGAAGAGTAAAAATGGGAATGCAACTGCAGAACGCCAAGCAATGCCGATAAAATTTGCCCTCTCCATCACATTACCCCAATACACTAATCTCTTTTATAATCGATGGTCCACAAAACAAGGTACACTTATTACTACTCTTTCCTTATGAATGCTCAAACCTATGTACGTCAACAAATGTCTCTAGCTTATGCCATAAACTATGGTTGCCTAGACTTCTGTAATATTTGTCGACTTCTGAATTAGTGGAAGACCAAGGAGCCTAGGATCAAACCCAGAAGGTGGTCCATGGTCTACACAGTGGGTGAGGATGAGCTGTGATCGACCAAATCACATCACCATATGCTTATTTCACATTATGACGCACATAGCACCTGAAGTTGCTCGGTGATGTCATCTATGCCTATAAACAAACTGCCACGCCCATTTGTTGACACAAATGACATCATGAAGTCACAGCTACCGAGGTGTGCTGACCCTAATCACACTTGTGTGACATCTGAGGAGTCTTTCTTTATCGCTCCAGTCTCACCATGAAGCCATTCTCCATAGAGCTTTTGCAGTGGACATCTGGCGCGTTCCTCAAGGTTAGTCCATTTTGCACTGTTTCCATCATAATTATTGCAGCATTTTTCTAAACACTTTCAAAGCCAAAGAGATTCATAAAACATGGCACAAACTTAGAGAGAACCAATTATTATAATGACATCCCTTGAGAATTAATTTGGGAGTTCTAGCTGGCGGGGCAGGAATTGTATATTCATAGGCTTGCATAAATATTTTTCAAATGCGCACTTGGAAGATTTGTATTGAAGGTTTTTGCTTTGTATTTGCATTTAATATTTAGATAGCAGTGAAGATATTTTTCTCTGAGGTGGCGACCACACATTAATTGATTTATTTCACTCTTCGAGGAAAAAGATAACTACAGATGACCCTGATAAGATGTAAAACTACCATTTTAGTTGCTGTTTTGTCTGGAAATATTTAGAAAAAAAGTAGGTATTTATTATTTTGTGAGCACAATTATTATTATTATTATTGTTATTATAGAGAATCTATGGTGAAACCGTATGTAACTCCGCCGTCGCCAGCCTAGATGAGGGTAGTTGGGGCAGAAGAGATAACCAGAGATGGCAGTCACCATAATGGACCTCTGGAAAATAGTGGCGAATAGTCGAGAGAATTTTAGGTTCCCGCTGTCACTGAGTTACAGAAAAATGTATAAAAGTGAGGGGTGTTCAGTGTGGACAGGACTCCATGTGTGTGTGGGGGGCGGGGGGGGGGGATTTTGGGGGGTTGGGAAGGTGATTAAGAGAGAGGCTCAGAAGATTACAAAAGAGATTGCAGTTGGTACAGCTACATAGTAATCAACCTGGGTTCACCAACAAGTGCACCAACATTACCCAATGAGGTGCTGCCGAATGCCAATAACTTACCTTTGATAAGCAAATGTGATGATTCCATGCCTGGTACGATTATATTTAAGAACAAATACCCATTACACTCACTAGTCTTTAGTAGAGATGAGCGGGTTCGGTTCATCGTGATCCGAACCCCCCCGAACGTCACGTGGTTTACACAGGTCCGAGGCAGCCTCGGTTCTTTCCGCCTTACTCAAAAAACCCGAACGAGGCAAAACGTCATCATCCCGCTGTTGGATTCTCGCGAGAATCGGATTCCATATAAAGAGCCACGCGTCGCCGCCATTGTCACTCATGCATTGCAGTGCCACTCCTAGATGGGCCAGGTGTTTGTGCCGCCCACTTGGGTCGCTTAGCTTAGTCATCCAGCGACCTCGGTGCAAATTTTAGGACTAAAAATAATATTGTGATGTGTGAGGTGTTCAGAATAGACTGGAAATGAGTGGAAATTCTAGTTATTGAGGTTAATAATACTATAGGATCAAAATTACCCCCAAATTCTATGATTTAAGCTGTTTTTGAGGGGTTTTCTTTAAAAAAAACACCCGAATCCAAAACCAAAACACAAAACCCGAAAAATGCCTGCTGAACATCTCTAGTCTTTAGGAGTTGTTTAGAAAGTCACAATTTCTTGGCAAATCCACCCCCTTGGTACGAAGTTGATAGTACATACCCATTATATACATTATATGTAGACAGCCTTATTTTTATTTGGGATTATACTGTGTCCACCTCAATAGTAATTGAATAGGTTTGGATTTTTGCTTCTGAAATATAAGACATAACCAATATTTTTTTTAGCAACTTTTTCTTAGAAAAAGAAAAGGAATGACACCAAAACTTGAGATCAAGGAGGTAATTCTGAGTTGATCACAGCAGGAACTTTGGTGGTCATTCCGAGTTGTTCGCTTGTTGCCGATTTTCGCTATGCTGCGATTTGTTGCTAAATGCGCATGCGCATGGTACGCAGGGCGCATGCGCTTAGTTATTTAACTAAAAACTTAGTAGATTTACTGTGGATCCTGCGGCGCTTTTCAGACGCTCTGCTGATCGGTGAATGATTGACAGGAAAGGGGCGTTTCTGGGAGGTAACTGAGCATTTTCCGGGAGTGTGCTAAAAAACGCAGGCGTGTCAGGGAAAAACGTGGGAGTGTCTGGAGAAACATGGGAGTGGCTGTCCGAACGCAGGGCGTGTTTGTGACGTCAAACCAGGAACTAAACGGACTGAGCTGATCGCAATCTAGGAGTAGGTCTGGAGCTACTCAGAAACTGCAAAAAGCAGCTAGCGAGCGAACAACTCGGAATGAGGGCCATTGTTAGCAGTTGGCCAAAACCATGGCCCTCATTCCGAGTTGATCGGTCGCAAGGCGAATTTAGCAGAGTTACACACGCTAAGCCGCCGCCTACTGGGAGTGAATCTTAGCTTCTTAAAATTGCGACCGATGTATGCGCAATATTGCGATTACTAACTACTTAGCAGTTTCAGAGTAGCTCCAGACTTACTCTGCCTGTGCGATCAGTTCAGTGCTTGTCGTTCCTGGTTGACGTCACAAACACACCCAGCGTTCGCCCAGGCACTCCCACCGTTTCTCCAGCCACTCCTGCGTTTTTTCCGGAAACGGTAGCATTTTCAGCCACACGCCCCTGAAACGCCGTGTTTCCGCCCAGTAACACCCATTTCCTGTCAATCACATTACGATCGCCGGAGCGAAGAAAACGCCGTGAGTAAAAATACTTTCTTCATAGTAAAGTTACTTGGCGCAGTCGCAGTGCGAACTTTGCGCATGCGTACTAAGCGGATTTTCACTGCGATGCGATGAAAAAGAACGAGCGAACAACTCGGAATGAGGGCCCATGTGCACTGCAGGTGTGGCAGATATAACATGTGCAGAGAGAGTTAGATTTGGGTGGGTTATTTTGTTTCTGTGCAGGGTAAATACTGGCTGCTTTATTTTTACACTGCAATTTAGATTGCAGATTGAACACACCCCACCCAAATCTAACTCTCTCTGCACATGTTATATCTGCCACACCTGCAGTGCACATGGTTTTGCCCAACTGCTAACAAAATTCCTGCTGCGATAAACTTGGAATTACCCCCAAAGTTCCTGCTGCGATCAACTCAGAATTACCCCCCAAGTCAGGAGCTATAAAGGCTCCATCACAACTTTTGTCACTAGATTGCATAGGCAAATATATATATAATCTAAAAGAAAAAAAATGGAGAGAGATAAAGTGAATGGAGGTAAAGCATCAATCAAACAGCTCTAAACTGCCATGTTACAGGCTGTGTTTAAAAAATAACAGGATCTGATCTGTTGGTACTTTATCTCCGTCCACTTTATCTCTCTCCAAGACCTAGTAAATAGACCACAAAGTACAAGCCAATCAGCTCTTACTTACCATGTTACAGGCTGTGTATGAAAAGAGGCAGTTAGGAGCTGATTGGTTGCTAGTTTATCTCTCTCCACTTTATCACTCTCTGAGGCTTAGTCCCCCACATTCTCTTAACTAATAAAGCTGACATCCTTTACACCCTCTCAAGTTCTTTCATTACTTTAGTTATTATAGATAGGGGCACGTTGGTAAAAAACATAGAAAAAATGTTTCTAATGAGAAATCACCATGGCGTGCGGCACTGAGAATCGGCTGTATGGCACTACCCATTTCATTGAGCCTAGGGGAGTAATTCAGATCTGATTGTAGATGTGCTAAATTTAGCACATCTACGATCAGTTACTCAGACATGCAGGAGGACGCCCAGCACAGGGCTAGTCCGCCCCGCATGTTAGGCTGTGCCCCCCTCCCGCAAGGGTGCAAAGCCATCGCACGGTGGCGATGCTTTTGCACCCAGCGAGTAGCTCCCTGCCTGCACAGCTGCTGCACATCATGCAGCTGCCACGGCCCACTCCCGCAACGGTCTGGACACGTCTGCGTTGTCCGGATCGCGCCCTACCGTCACGCCCCCTCCCACCCAGTGACCGCCTCTGCCTGTCAATCAGACAGGGGCGATCGCAGCCCAGAGATGCTGTTACGCTGCGTGAGCGCACTCCACAAAGGAATTCAGACTGCGATCGCTGCCGCGATCCAGTCTGAATTACACCCTTAGTTTGTTTGTAACACTATTACTTCCAGTTTGATTTGGTGATTTGTTTGAGAAGAAAATAGAATATGCTGTATTATGGACAAGGCGTGTTTTCTGGTAGCGTTATGTCATGCCCAAAGCGCTGCCAGCTTATACCCAATTGGCAATAATGTTGATCAGTGATGTGCACAGAAGCTGGCAGCGCCTGTGAAGAGAACTCTCAGATATGGAGATTAAGAGGGTGCGACTAATCCAATGTTCCCTCTGCTTGAGAGAGAGATTCTCAGATGTGTACTAGATATTATAAAAATAAAATGTTCTATGGAGAAAACACCACATTCTACGAGGTCATTATCTTACTAAAATATATAACGTGTGTTCCACTTGGGCTTTGTAGAAATTCTTATTTATAAAACGTATCTTGAATTATTTATTGTTATCCTCCGCAAAGTGTCATCACTACGCAGGACTGCACAATGGGGGTCATTCCGAGTTGATCGCTCGCTGTGGATTTTCGCAGCGCAGCGATCGAGGCCGACCGGGGCTGAACCGCGCAAGCGTATGCACTGAAATGCGCGGGTGCATCGTACGAGTGCAAGTGGATCAGCGCCTACCGATGGATTTAACGAAGAATCACTTTGCACGGGCGATTGCAAGGTGATTGACAGAAAGAGGGCGTTTGTGGGTGGCAACTGACCATTCTATGGGAGTGGTTGGAGAAACGCAGGCGTGTCTGGGCGTATGCAGGGCGGGTGTCTGACGTCAAAGCCGTCATCGGGCAGGCTGAAGTGATCGCAGCGGCTGTGTAAGTCCTGAGCTACTCAGAAACTGCAAAAAACTTTTTTGTATCGCTCGGCTGCACAGGCGTTCGCACACTTGCAAAGCGGAGATACACTCCCCTAGAGGCGGCGACTATCTGATCGCTACGCTGCAAAAAATAGTTAGCGAGCGATCAACTCGGAATGACCCCCAATGAGAGAATATCGTCATACAAACAAGTTATGTACACTTTATCCCTACTGATAACCCTCACAATCTATAGTGTATGGGACCCAGGGACCTTTGTGCACTGCACACCCTGCACCCACTATACTGTAGGTACATCCATTGCTTTCCTTTATAATAGATCAAACTGAAATATTCCTTATTGCTGCTAATACCACTGAATATATAATAAGTGGGAGGGATTAAGGTCCAATCAGCCAATCACAAGCCAATCAACATCAGCATCAGTTCACAATTTGCACTTGAGTCAAGCACTCACAAGTTAGGGGTCTATGTACTAAGGTGGTCATTCCGAGTTGATCGCAGCCAGCAACTTTTTGCTGCTGCTGCGATCAACTAGTCCACGCCTATGGGGGAGTGTATTTTAGCTTAGCAGGGCTGCTTTCGCTTGTGCCCGTCCAGCTAAGCTAAAAAATTTCAAGCAAAAGTAGACTAGACCTGGACATACTTACCCTGTGCGACGATCTCTGCGATGCTGGGGCCGGCTTTGACGTCAGACATCCGCCCTCCATTCTCCTGGACACGCCTGCGTTTTCCTTACCACTCCCTGAAAACGGTCTCCAACGGTCCTGATCCACCCAGGTTCGCCTTCTTTCTGTCAATCTTTTTTGCGGTCGGCTCTGCGACCGCTACCTTCATAGGATGCAACGTAACCCGGCGACCCCTGTCGCTGGGCAACATCGCGCACACGCACTTTAGCCTCCGCGCATGCGTATTCCGGACCTGTTCGCACCGCAGCGACAAACCACTGCGTGCGAACGGGTCGGAATAACCCCCAAAGCCTTGGAGAGAAAAAAGTGGACAGAGATAAAGCGCTAGCCAATCAGCTCCTAATTGTTATTTTTCAAACAGTCTGTAACATGGCAGCTAGGAGCTGATTGGCCTGTACTTTATCTCTCTCCAAGACTTAGTATATAGACCCCTTTATCACCTCCAAATACTGTACGTGCTTATGCGTTTGTATACATTGCGCATTAGGGATGACCATTGATGATTCAAAATCATCGATGGTCTATGACCAATGTTAAATATTTTTACCATTGATGGGGTAGAACCAGATGATTTCCCGTCATTAATAGTTCAGCGCTACCAAATTTTTTTCACATTTTTCCCTCAAAGTATCAGGACATGGAGCTTAGCCCCGCAGCCTGACACCCATGAAGCCACGCCCCAGGGCTCTGATTGGCCCACATTTCATTACACAGTAATGCAGGGGTGACCATCGATGGGTAAAACCATTGATGGTTCGTTTACAGATGGATTTACACCATCAAGGTTGTCCATCAATGGTACCATCGATGGTGACTATGTAATGGAAATGGAGAACACCCTTGTAGGGGGGTGGTGGAATGTGCAGCCGCAGAGTACAGGGGATCTGCGTACCATGCAGGGTGCGGCAGTGGCCGAGGCTGGGGCGGTGTGTCTGTACCCAGCGCCGGTCAAAGTGCGGCAACAGACAGCGCCGCAGTAGCGGCACTTCAAATCTGACGCTGATTCGGCAGTCAATTGGAAGCGCAGCCTGGGGCCTTTCAAAACTGGCGCCCTCCGTGAGCCAATCATGGCTCTGGGTACAGGAGAGAAGAGGCCGCGCCTTAGAACGAAGAAGTGTTCCTGAGGCTGTGGAAGAGGCCTGAGGATGTCCAGTGGTGGCTGGATGCTGAGAAGAGGCGGCGCCGCCGCTGGCCAGGCCAGGAAGATTGAAGCGAAGGACCCGGAGATGCCACCAGGGGAGGAATGGAAAAGAGCTAACGAAGCTCCCCCCTGGTGCCTCTCCCACTGGGACAGGTAGGTCCTCGGTGAGGGCACCTCTCAACCCCCCCTCCCTAGACCACCAGGGATCGGGCATTAGGCCCGTGGGGACAGTCAGGCTACAGGCTTGTGGGGCATGGTAGGCTGGCATTAGGGCCGTGGGCATCATTTTAGGCATTAGGTCTGTGCTGCATTAAATGGCATTAGGCCATAGTCCAATTACGGTCCATTAGGTATATAAGGTGAGTCTGGGCATTAGGCCCAGGTCACCCAACCTGCTTCACATAAGAAAGGCACTAGGCCCATGGATATTGGCCTGAGAGGACAGCTATGGGGCACAAGATCCAGTGTAGATCAAGTAACCCCCCCCCCCCAATGAATAAGGGTGGTACTGGGCACTAGGCCCAGGCCACTCCAGTGTGTAGACGTGTGTGGGGAGTTAGGTAGGCTGTACGGCGCCCACCCCTCAGTAATATAAAGTTAGGTTTTCCACTGTGTGGAGGAGCGGTCCAGTTCCACACACGTAGCCGAAACAGCTCTAGGAGATGGGGATTTACAGGGACAGGACGTTGTTGATCTTGTACTGTGATATTGTGATGTGTGTTGTTTCCGTGCAGGACAAAGTGTTTGTTTAAAGTTTGTGTAGAATTTGTGTTGCACCACATACACCTGAGCTAGTTTGAGGGCTCTGTTCATGTAGCTAGTGTAACGGACGCACACTAGGTTAGTTCCTGGCCCTGCACGGCTTTTGTTTCATTTTGCCTCCTTACACGGACCTGTAAGTGGAGAAGTTCTGAGTACAAGGTTGCCAACGGTGAGCATCCTCTGTGTCTGTCTGTCCCTGTGTCCTTCTGTCCCCTGAGCGCCGGTTCAGTGGACCTTGCTCGGCCATGCAAGGTCCAGGGTACACCTCAGCGCGTGAGTGCTGCGTAGGTGAAAATTGGGTGGCTGAGGCTTTGTGCCAATGACGATTTTCACCTAACCGGTGAAGGTCGCCGCCACCCTGGGAGTATCCACTTTTCCTTTAGAAAAGAATTGATACTCCTTCATCGATTTCCTTTCCTTTCTAGTTCGGCCGTCATCTACATCTGGAAGGAGATCCCCGTGTCCGGGTTTAAGTGCAGTTTCCAGGTCCGTTGACGGTTCCGTGACCTGAAGGTGAGAGTGCGACGCGAGGTAAGCAGCAAGACTACACCTGCACGGCAGCAGGCACTGCACCCGCACCGCCCCTCTCACAGTGACCATCGATCGATAGCCCACCGATGGCCATCCCTAATGTGCATTGCCAGTGCATAATATTTTTTCCCTCTTTTTAGGGGGGCGTGGCTATGTCGCTCAGATTTGAGTTGACCACATCCCCCAAAATACCCAGGCCCCATTCAGCTTTTGCGGCCCTGCGTACATGGTGCAAATTTTATTTACGACTGACACAGCATGAACCCCTCGACCTCTAAGAAAAAGCTCATGAAAGCAGAAGATTCCTATAAGACATGAATACGGCTTAAATCAGTAGAAAAAGATAAAAGTTCATAAATGTTTAATGTAGGGGTTAGTCCACAATCTTGAAGTGACACGTTTGCCGTTTCTTGCAATTGCTTTTACTGACTCTTACTTAAAATGAAGGGGGTAATTCTGAGTTGATCGCAGCAGCAGATTTGTTAGCAGTTGGGCAAAACCATGTGCACTGCAGGTGGGGCAGATGTAACATGTGCAGAGAGAGTTAGATTTGGGAGAGTTATTTTGTTTCTGTGCAGGGTAAATACTGGCTGCTTTATTTTTACACTGCAATTTAGATTTCAGTTTGAACACACCCCACCCAAATCTAACTCTCTCTGCACATGTTACATCTGCCCCCCCTGCAGTGCACATGGGCCCTCATTCTGAGTTGATCGCAGCAGCAAGAAAGTTAGCAATTGGGCAAAACCATGAGCACTGCAGGAGGGGTAGATATAACATGTGCAGAGAGAGTTAGATTTGGGTGGGGTGTGTTCAATCTGCAATCTAATTTGCAGTGTAAAAATAAAGCAGCCAGTATTTACCCTGCACAGAAACAAAATAACCCACCCAAATCTAACTCTCTCTGCACATGTTATATCTGCCTCCCCTGCAGTGCACATGGTTTTGCCCAATTGCTATCAAAAATCCTGCTGCGATCAACTTGGAATTACCCCCATGGTTTTGCCCAACTGCTAACAAAGTTGCTGCTACGATCAGGTCTGAATTACCCCCGAAGCACTGAGCTGTTGATGAACCAAAAAGGACACTCCAAATCTATTTAAAGCCTGATCTGCGCTGTCTGTACGGAAAACGCACACTTGTATCGGAAAACGACCGTGGCTACCCGATTTTCTGCACCGTTCTGCTTCTAAGAGCTGTCACTGCACGAATCTGAAACTTATTATGTAAGAGTACATTTTGCAAAGAAAACTCATTTCTGTATTCCCTCCTGGGGCCTCTTAAATCACACCATGCTTTTGCCTTCAAATTATTCTACATGCAAGCCCCTCGAAGGCTGTATCTCTGGCGTGTTCTACAAGCGAGTGGCTGCAAAATCTACCAGAGCACTGAAACGCGAAGAGTTTGTTCAGTCCAATAATAGAATTGCCATGGAAACATCATAGCAACAGCAACCCCTTGCATTACCTCTGATACCATTCATAGGGAAATTAGAATGTTATGTCTTGTCATTGTTGTGCACTTATGAATTGGAGCTATAAAAATATGGAGGAGGTTTATTTTTCTTCTATTGCACCTGTAGGTTATCTCCGTTTCCTGTCTAATTCAATGGAACGTCAGGGTCTATTTATGAAAGGGAGAAGAGCCCAGTGTCTGGCGAAAATGGGAATTTTTCCCAGCACCAAGACTAGATTTGCCCCCTGTAGCTGTGCCCCCAGTAGCTGTGCCCCCTGTAGCTATGCCCCCAGTAGACTTGCCCCAGTAGTTGTGCCCCCTATAGCTATGCCCCCAGTAGATTTGCCCCAGAAGTTGTGCCCTGTTGCTTTGCCCCCAGTAGTTGTGCCCCCTGTCGCTGTGCTCCCAGTAGTTGTGCCCCCTGTAGCTGTCCCCCCTGTAGCTATGCCCCCAGTAGATTTGCCCCAGTAGTTGTGCCCCCTGTTGCTTTGCCCCCAGTAGTTGTGCCCTCTGTTGTTGTGCCCCCTGTTGCTGTGCCCCCAGTAGTTGTGCCCCCTGTAGCTATCCCCCCAGTAGATTTGCCCCAGTAGTTGTGCCCCCTGTTGCTTTGCCCCCAGTAGTTGTGCCCTCTGTTGCTTTGCCCCCAGTAGTTGTGCCCCCTGTTGCTGTGCCCCTTAGTTGCCGCTTACAAACACACACAAAAATAAAAACAATACTTACCACTGCCTCGCTCCTGCTTCCCGACCGCTGCTGCTGTTGCTCCGTCTGGCCGCCCGTGGCTCCTCTCTATGGGAGAGACGTCATGACGCCTTTTCCATAGCAGCGCCGCACAGACACTAGAGGTCAATAATGACCTCTAGTGTCTGTCACTGGAGCCGGCTGCAGTGGACGCCCACACAGCCCACAGCGTCTGCTGCAGCCGGGGTGCGGGTAGGCAGGGGGCACCTGCGGGGTGACTGCTTGCCCGCACCAAGAACCGCTCCTGCACGTCGGCAAACAACAAAGGGCATCGCCGGTCAACGACAGGCTGGTGAGAAAAATGCAATCGCACAGCCATGCGCATGCTGATTGGCAGGAAGCCGGCGTTTGTGGGTGGTAACTGACTGTTTTCTGGGAATGTCAGGAAAAACGCAGGCATGTCCAAGTGTTTTCAGGGAGGGTGTGTGACGTCATCTCCTGCCCCGATCAGCCTGATTCTATCACACTGTAGGAGTAAGTCCTGGGCTGCGTAAACACTGCACACACTGGAAAAAACATTAGATGGTGAGTGAGGTGCGAACGGATTTGCAGCTGTCCGCTGACTGAGGGGTTTTAGCAGCTTGGCGTACACATGCACAGCGAATATACACTCCCCTTGGGCAGCGACTATCTGATCGCAGGACAACAAT
>NC_086449.1:798558158-798572794 GCF_028390025.1 Pseudophryne corroboree | reverse complement strand
TCAGCCATCTGAGTACGCCTGAGGTTACCCAGACTGGCCCGCGTAGCTCCGTAGCTGACGCCAGGAAGCCTGCAATGGGAAGACACAGACCCTGGCCTCGTCACTCCCAGAAAAAGGGGGTGTCATGGCCCCTTATTCAAGAGTGCTGCCCAGCTCTGACCACCCCTGCCCCCTAAGTGGCCACAGCCTGAAAGACAAGGAGCACTGCGTGTGACCATACAGGACCATGCAGGCGTCCAATCATCGGAGATGTACCTAAACCATCGGGTGTACGTACATCTCTGAATCAGGTCCAGGGTTTGAGCTTTGCAAAGTGCCAAGTGATTTGGGTGATTTAGCGCTAAATTTAGAGCAGCAGGTTCGGCACTTTGCAAATCTCGCACCGCCTGACATATATTATCGCTAGTTCCGGGACTTTCACCTGTCCCATGCCAGGTAACACCGGCGTCCCCTCCGCATACGCATGACTCTCCCATGAGACAGTTCTCTTTCATGCCAGCTCCCACTTTTTGTCCCAACTTAACAACCAGGAACTCCCATACTCGCCAACTTTCTAAAGCTCCGTTCCAGGAGAGTCACAGAGAGAGGAAACCCAATCTAATGCGCCATCTCCTCGTCATCGTGGCCCCACCACCACCACCACTGTTTAAACGCGTAGTCCTTGGTATTTTACAGCGTGGGTAGAGCTAGGAAGACATGATTTAATTAAAATTCCATCATCCAACCACCAGTCCGCCCACTTTAGTCAGGTAGCGGACGGCATCGGGAGAATGGCTATCTCTGTCAGGAGGCCGGAAGAGTACCCCCAAATTTGGGATTCTTCCGGACCTTCCGAGAGACTTGGCAAGTATGAATCCAAAAACATTTAATTGCAATTTCCAGGGACAACCGTTTTTCAGGTTGGCTGCAATTTCACCCATTGGGATCCCACATCAGTATTCTGATGTTTGGGACTGTGACCGTCGGGATGTACCCCATAAAATACTGATATACATCTACGTACTGCAAGTGAATATTGGCAAGCAGAACATATAGAAGGGGAAATATATCAAGCCTTGGAGAGAAAGTGTAGAAGTTTCCCAAAGCAACCAATCGGCTAACTGTCATTTTAAAGACTGTTCTTTGGGCAACTTCTCCACTTGATCCCTCTCCAAGGCTTGATACATCTCCCCTATAGAGAGAACTTTTCAAATTTTGCCTGAAAATAGATTAGATGTAATAAATTCTATTTTCGTTTTTCAAAATAATAAATTATTTGGATGCGTACGCCTGGCTTTGAAGAAAAAACGAGAAACATAAATTGCTGGATTTATTAAATCACAGTGGGAACATTTTAGTTTATCTTTAAACTACCGAATTGCCCACTGAATCTGTCTCCTCCCCCTCATTTGCATGGAATGCCAGTGGAATGATTAGACCATAAGGAAGAGAGTAGGGACAGAGTCAATAACTAAAAAGACAGCTTCCCTAATTATTTCTTGGGAAGTTTGGATTCTGATTAATCAAGTTATTTGTTAAAGTTTGATACCTTTAAAAAAAAAAAGAGAGAAAGAAAACATTTTGGTTTGACAACTAGAGTTATGTATTGGTCTTCATTTACCTTTGCAACAAACGTTATATTAAGTCCTGGTGAACGGCGGTGAGTCTTCCTGTGTTGTGTGAGTGACTCTTGTCGTCATCCCTATGACTGTTGTAGAGCTACAGAAGGATGAAGAGGAGTTGGCACATCTGGGTGATGACACAGTCGTGGACTCTGGATACCGGGAAGCCAGTGATGTCAGCATAACTCATCCGTATTACGACATTGCCCGCCATGGCATCATCCACGTGGCTGGTGAGTTGTGGCAGGTACCGAACAGTCACCTTCTCTCCCTTATTGAGTGTTGAACTCTGATTATGGGGGGTCATTCCGACCTGTTCGCACGCTGCCGTTTTTCGCAGCGCAGCGTTCAGGTCACTACTGCGCATGCGTATGCACCGCAATGCGCAGGCGCGTTGTACGGGTACAAAGCGTATCGTTGCTGAGCGATGGATTTAACGAAGAATCCATTCGCACAGCAGATCGCAGGGAGATTGACAGGAAGAAGGCCTTTATGGGCGTCAACTGACCGTTTTCTGGGAGTGTTTGGGAAAATGCAGGCGTGCCCAAGTGTTTGCAGGGCGGGTGTCTGACGTCCATTCCGGCCCCGGACAGGCTGAAGTGATCGCAGCGGCTGAGTAAGTTCAGATCTACTCAGAAACTGCACAAAATGTTTTTGCAGAGCTCTGCTGCACAGGCATTCGCACACTTGCAAAGCGAAAATACACCCCCCTGTAGGCGGAGACTATCTGATCGCAGCGCTGCAAAAAGTAGCTAGCGAGCGATCAACTTGGAATGACCCCCCGTGGTCTCTACCTCTGAACAGCAGGCGTAAAGGTCCATGTCCAATCTGCCATATGCGTAGGTTGCAAGTTTCTGTTACCACAGTTGGCAGACAACCACACATACAGATTGATAGAGGGCATCATTCCATCGCATTTACCCACATGTCCAGTCATTGGGGGTCATTCTGACCCGTTCGCTCGCTGTTGTTTGTCGCAGCCGAGCGAACAGGTCTCTACTGCGCATGCGCCCGACGCCGTAGTGCGCCGGCGCATGCCTGACGGCCGAAGGCCATAACAGGGCTGCGATCGCCTCTGCCTGATTGACAGGCAGAGGCAGTCGCTGGGCGGGAGGTGGCGGAACGGCGGCATTTGGCCGCCGTTTTGTGGGAGCGGTCCGGCCAACGCAGGCGTGACCGAACGGCACAGCTACAATCAACTCGGAATGACCCCCATAGACTGATCTGCTTCAATCTCATTATTATTTTGCATTAATTGGGAGCACACTACAACACTCAGCAAGTTGCACTGTATTGCTGGTGCCTGAGGTTATGGTGTCTTGTAGTGCTCTGCAGTTCAGGATATATTATATTTGTGCTGCATCCCGGAGCATTAGCAGATATATAGCTATAGATCTATATATATCGTGACCAGCAAAATCTCCAGGTTTTACTCATATCCCATAGAGGTACACAGGGAAATCTGCGTTAGGAATACACAGGGTTTTGGTGGTCATTCCGAGTTGATCGCTCGCTAGCAGTTTTTAGCAGCCATGCAAACGCTAAGCCGCCACCCTCTGGGAGTGTATCTTAGCTTAGCAGAAGTGCGAACGAAAGGATCACAGAGCGGCTACAAAAAAAAATTGTGCAGTTTTAGAGTAGCTCCAGACCTACTCAGCGCTTGCGATCACTTCAGACCATTCAGTTCCGGTTTTGATGTCGCAAACGCCCTGCGTTCGGCCAGCCATGCCTGCGTTTTTCCTGGCACGCCTGAGTTTTTTCGAACACTCCCTGAAAACTCACTCACTCTGCAGCTGCCATTGCGAATGAAAAGCGTTGCAAGACCTTGTGTAAAAATACATCGCCCGTTGTGAAAGTATGACGCGCACTGCGCCGCATGCGCAGAAGTGCCGCTTTTTCACTTAATCGCTGCGCTGCGAACATTTTTCACTAGCGATCAACTCGGAATGACCCCCTTTGTCAGAGTGTCAAGTTCACAGATACAATTGATTGTTTCCTGGAGTTCTGCGTAAACCACAGCTTGTCATTACTGCCCAAGGGGGCTATGTACTAAGCCATGGGGGTCTATTCATGAAGCAGTGAAATGTGTGGAGAAGTGAGCCTGTGGAGAAGTTGCCCATGGCAACCAATCAGCTGCTCCGTACAATTGTATAGTATGCAAATTATAAATGTTACTTCAATGCTGATTGGTTGCCATGGACAACTTCTCCACTGGCTCACTTCTCCACATTTTTTCACTGCTTCGTGAATAGACCCCTTGGAGAGAGATAAAGTGGATGGAGATAAAGTACCAGCCAATCAGCTCCACACTGTCATGTTACAGGCTGTGTTTGACAAATGGCAGTTAGGAGCTGAGTACGTAAACCCCGGAGTCATGTGACTGGTATCTAGTGAACTGTGTTTGAATATTTATTATTACCAGTTATTTGAACATGAAGATGATTTTCCTCACGGAACTCCTGCCTCTGTGACAGGTCATCCTCATTTATATCCATTGAGAAGCATTTTAGCAATCGTGTGTATCTCTGCTGGTAATTGTTTTATGCTGGTATCCGTGCTGTTATTGTTACATTATGGATTATACGTCTCGCTCACAACATCTGCTGCCTACGAGGTGAGGTACCGAATTATAACACGGCTCAATATTTTCATCGCTAGAATGAATCTTTGTGGTTACCTGATGACAGGATCCGTTTCTGTTTTGTCTTCCAGGTGACGACAACTCCGGGAGGAAAGTCATCACCTTCAGTTGCTGCTATCTGCCCCCCTGTCACGAGATCGACCATGTCCGACTGCTGGAGTAAGTCACGTATTACACCGCCAGCGCAGTATAACACCGCCAGTATTGCCCTACTGTGATAAAGGGGGACATTTACTAAGCAGTGATAAGAGCAGAGAAGTGAGCCAGTGGAGAAGTTGTCCCATCAACCAATCAGCTGCTCCGTACAATTGTATATTATGCAAATTATAGATGTTACTACAGTGCTGATTGGTTGCCATGGGCAGCTTCTCCACTGGCTCACTTCTCCGCTCTTAGCACTGCTTAGTAAATGTCCCCCTTAGAGTAATAGCGGAACGGGTTTGTGTAAGGGGGGATTGTTCTGAGTATCAGGCAAAAGGGTGGAAGGTGCGGCCACTCTATAACCAGGGAAAACTAACATACAGTAAGTGTTCCCTGTCCACCCCTCCTGTCTCATTTAAATATATTTGGGAGCGTAGTATCATTCCTTGGAGAGAAATAAAGTACCAGCTAATCCGCTCCTGTCATTTTGCCTGAGTTGCAACACGCCTGTATATCGATTTTGTTCATACAGCGTCGCAGTACAGATTTTGGAGCACAAACGCAGTCCTGGTACATCTGGACGCACAGGTGTAGCAGATTTCTGGACGTACAGGTGTAGCGGCATTAGTATAACACAGGTATGACTGCAGCAACTAATGGCGTCACGGATTTGCCTATGTCCCACTCAGATTCAGGCCCTATGTGAGGGAAATACAGGGCACCGGAATGTGCTCAGCTTGCGTTTAGCTTCAACATCAGACTTGAAATCAGGGCCTGCAGTCTATCCAAACCACGGCCAAATCTGCCCGGTTGTGTAAAAGCCAAACCCGCTTTCATGTAAACACCGCCCCTTTTTGAGGTCCACAAATTGGGATTGTCCCCCGAAAATCGTGACAGCTGCCAGGCGTGTGGATTATTCCTATCTGTTGTAGTAAAACACCCAATACACCCAGTACAGACTTAACTTAAGCCATTTTACCATGTAAAATATCACAGAATAGTGACCAACGGAACACAATTTCAATAAAAACTATTGATGAAAAAAATATATATACATCACAGAATACGCAATTGCCATCGCATACACCCTACAGGCATGCTACCCTATACGCATGGGACATGCCACTCACAACTTCAAATAAATATAACTTATGGAACAATAAGTAAATAAGTGTACTAGTTACCAGCCTGTCAAAATGACAGAACAACACAACAGTAATGTCATTGCCGACGGCTGTGTGCACCTGAACGGAGCAACAATTTAATTTGTAGGAAAACACTTGAATTCCCCCCAAAGAGGTGAGTAGCAGCGTTAGCCTTTTATTATATAGGATTACCAGTGACTGGAAATTTAAAGGGCACAGAGCTCCAAGGCCGAGTCACACAAAAAGCAGCCTCAATTCTGCCTGCTTCCGTGTGTACATCCGCCTGTATTCTCATACCCTCCAACATTTTACACAGAAAAATCGGTACAAATTAGAAAAGGGGGTCGTGGCCGCGGGTAAAGGGGGCGTGGCCACGCCTCCTTTCCTATACTTTCAGTGGAAGTTTGGAGAGCCAAAAATCGGTATAGACCATAAAAAAAAAAGGTAGTGTACCTGCTAAAAAGGTCCATCTGGAGGGTATGTATTCTGAATAAGCCGCATCTATGCGCACCGCCCCCAGGCCTACGCTTTGTGAGAAGGGACCAAGAGGTGTTTGACTGATTTGCTTGTAAATGCACTAAGGCCGCAATACAAGTGCAGTTTATTATAAAATAGTAAGGTCTATCGGCCTTCAGAATTGCTTGCAACTCTAGCTTTGGCCTAAACAGTAATGTTAAGGCATTCCTTATCATTCACAGGCCATTAAACAAACCATTATACCTCTACCTTATTTGCAGAAGTACCCACATACAGTAACAGTACTGGTCTATTAAGGTAGTTATATAAGTCAGATGCTTCCCCCTAGGTTATGTACCATATGCCTTTGAGTATTTTATGACACACAAAAAAAAAAAAAAATAGATTGCTGGTGTGCAGCTCTGCATAAGATGTCCGCCGGTGTGCAGCTCTGCATAAGATGTCCGCCGGTGTGCAGCTCTGCATAAGATGGCTGTCGGTGTGCAGCTGTGCATAAGATGGCTGCCAGTGTGCAGCTCTGCATAAGATGGCCACTAGTGTGCAGCTCTGCATAAGATGGCCACTGCTGTGCAGCTCTGCATAAATATGGCGGGCTTGTTTTTGCCTTGTGAATGATTAGCACTTTAAAAATACGGGTGTTCTCGCACAAAACCTCCAGCTTCTCGCACCCTATTACATATACCCCAATGTGTCATTTATAACATAGCATGTACGCAATATCTCGTGGGCCTTTTTAAAATAAGTTTGCTCGTGCAAGGTAAATATATTTCATTCTTATTTGCGGTACATATTCCGTTGCTGGCTGTAAAAGTATGTCTTTTATAGGCAATTATCTACAGTTTTTAAACTAATCCCAGCGACCTGTGTGCTTGCAGCAAATCTTAGCCGCAGGCTACTTCCACTGGTGACTTTCATCCAAAAATGTCACCGTACGCTCTGACTGAACTTGTTTTGGTACATAGCAAGTATGTACAGTCTGACGTGTTTGAAGTCTCTTTCTGCAGAGTCTTCCCCCCCTGTTTCCAGCAAATTGATCAGAGGGGAATCTGCAACTAATAACCGAGCTGCATACAAGAGAAACACAACAATCTGCGTTTTCAGACTGCCATTTCCATCTCTTAATGGGCACCTCCAAATGTTTGGCAATATCCACCATTTGTGTCCACTGCGTGCGACTCAGTCAGGACCAATATGTATATATTATGGGTATAAAGATGGATTTATTAAGGTATTTTGGGGGTAATTCCAAGTTGATCGCAGCAGGAAATTTCTTAGCAGTTGGGCAAAACCATGTGCACTGCAGGGGAGGCAGATATAGGGGGTAATTCCAAGTTGATCGCAGCAGGAAATTTCTTAGCAGTTGGGCAAAACCATGTGCACTGCAGGGGAGGCATCTAGCCGCAGTTACAGCTGCAGATCCTACTATAAACCTGCACTAATTTTGCACATCTAGACAGTTCCAGTTTTCACCCATTCATGTCTGCAGCGTCTCTCAAGCTTCATCATGTTGGATGAGGAAGGTGCGAGCATTCTGCATATTATAGCTGGGTAGCGCCGGGGCACTGACAGTTGTATACTTACAGTTAGATACTCCAACGTCTATACTTATCAAAGGTTCTAAAGAGCAAAAGTGAATGGATTGTCCCTAGCAACCAATCAGATTCCAGCTATTATTTTAAACGATCTAATAGATAAACGAAAGTGGAAATCTGATTGGCTGCTATTGGCAACACTTCCAATGTAATTTTTTTATTTTTTATTTTACAAATGTCCATATAACCATGATGCTGGTAAGACTGGTCCCCTTATTCATAAGGTGGTTGTCCTGGTAACACATTTGAGCATGGCGGACTCCACTCATCAGCACGCATTCCACCACTCAGAGCCGGCCCTAAGCAATGTGATGCCCTAGGCAAGATTTTGTCTGGTGCCCCCTAGCACCGCTGTTGGTTCCACTGCTGACCCTGCACCCCTTTACCATCACCATCACCTTTCAGTCATAGCAGTCCTCATTTTGGTGCTGCTACCCCCTATATTTTAAATAGGAACAGTGCGCACATTCAGTGCGCAGCCCAAAAGGGGGCGTGGGAAGGGGCATTGCCACACAATAGTAAACCCAATTCAAATTACGCCCACACAGCAGTGCAACTTTATTCATATTATATCATGCAATAGTGTCCCTTATTCACGTTACATCGCATAGTAGTACCACTTTAGCTTATATACATTCCTAATCACAGTAGTGCTCATTATTCACATTACATTACACTGAATTGATCCTTATTTACCGTACATTACACCACACCATATTGTTCTTTATTCACATTAGACCACACAGTAGTGCTTTTTCTATACGTAACACCACACAGTAGAGCACCTTATACACATAATGCCACACATTAGTAATGCATTTATACACATAATACCACACAGTTATGCCACTTACACATATGACACACATTATTAATGTCCTTATAAACATAATGCACCTTACACATTATACCAATCTTTACTAATGCTCTTATACACATAATGTCCCTTACACATGTCACACATTATTAATGCATTTATACATGACACATATAATGTCTTTTACACATAATGCCTCTTACACATATGCCGAACACTATTGCAACCTACCAACAGACAGCACTCACACGGCCTCTAGCACTGTGACCTCTGCCTCTGCTTGGATACAGATTTGCCCTAATACATCTCGCCTCAATATGCCATGCAGCTCCCGTCCAGCTCTGCTAATGTTGGCCACCTTTTTTTGAAGAAAATGTATCTTATTTTCATTGCCTATATTAGCATGACTACATTTTGTGTGTGACTGTATATGCATACAAAATGCTACGTTACAGTGATTTCCAGGAATACACTGTAACGTAGCATTTCGTATGCAGATACAGCCGCAGTCACACACAGAATATAGGCATGCTGCATATAATTTTAATCAGCAGATTATGCTTGTGCCCCATGGCATTCCAAATGCCATAGGCATTTGCCTAGTTTGCCTATGCCTAGGGCCGACTCTGCCACCACTCCTAGTTAGTGGCGTATCTCTAATGGCTGCAGGGTGTGCTGTACACATGGGCCACTGGTCCAGGGATGCCCACACCACGGACCATGCAGTGCGTGCACCCACCACAAATCACTAGGAAAACGTACCTACAGCCATTTTCCCAGAGATCTGCGCATGTGCAGTATAAAAATTGCTGGGAAAATGGCCACCGAGCCATTTTTCCAGAGTCCTGCACATGAGTACTGTCAGAGTCTACTAGCGTTTGTCCGGTGGTAAGAGAAGTGTGGGTCCAGTCTTAGGGAGTGATTCAGACCTGATTGCACGCAGGCGTTTTTTTTTGCAGCACTGCGATCAGGTAGTTGCCACCTACAGGGGGAGGGAGTAATCGCTGTGCAGGGGTGCGATCGCTTGTGCAGAGAGCTGCAGTCTCAGGACTTACTCAGCTGCTGCGATGATCCGGCCAGGAGATGACGTCAGGAATCCTCCCTCCAAACGGCTGGGCACGCCTGCGTTTTTCCGGGCACTCCCTAGAAACGGTCAGTTAACACCCACAAACGGCCTCTTCCTGTCAATTTTCTTAAAATTAAATCCGTCTCTGTCCGGTGATCCCCGTCACCGGCGGCCGATGCGCCTGCGCATTGCGGATCATACGCATGCGCAGTTCAGACCTGATCGCACCGCTGCACAAAAAGCGTACGATCGGGTCTGAATGACCCCCTTAATATACTCCCGCCCTGATTGACTGGTACTTTGGGCGGTATCCAGTTACCTGAAGTCATTGACCGCGGGTAAATGCTTCACTGGAAGCTATCCAACTAGTTCTGACAAACGGACGTGAGCTGCTGCTTATGGGGGATTTCGTTTCACATGTCTGAGGCAGGCCCGTTTTCCTCTACGAAAACAGGGCTACGGCCGATGAAAACACTAAGGTTTCACTGAACCTGTGTATTTTTTCGTGAGAATTTTTTTTTTTTTTTTAAGGACGATCCTAATTGGATAGCCTGTTAAAAAAAACACAAAAAAACAAAAACAAATCGAAACATTTGGAAAAACTGCGAGCAACAGGGGCCAAATGTAATAGAGTGAGAGGTTCAGGAAGTGAGCTATTTTGTTAAGGTTTTTCAGTTTTTGTTTTTTTTTTTAAAGTGGCAAACATTTACACTGCAAAACCAGTTTGATCTTGCTGTGTAAATAATTGCCACTTTAAAAAAAAAAGAACTGCAAAATCTTACCAAATCTCTCACTTTCTGAAACTCTATTACATTTGGCACCAGATGTTTAACCTTCATCTCCATCCTTTTAATTTCTCTCCAAGGCTTGGTCCCTAAAGGCCCGTACACACTGGCCGATATATCGGCCGTTCTCTTGAACGGCCGATATATCGCGGGTCCGTCGACCAGTGTGTACGGCCGATACGTCTGAACTCCGTCGTTCACAGACTTATCGCATCGGCCCCGCAGCACAGCCGACAGCCAATATATCTACAGATATAAGAAAAATATACAGCGCTGCTTGACACAGTATAATCTAAAAATGTATATATTTAATATGGAGAATTATAAATGAAGATACTTTTATACAATTAAAAAATTGACACTCTAAAATAGTATGTCTCATGAATGACTTCAGGTGGACTTAGAGATCTGTTGGTGCTGACATTAAATGGACTAAGCACTCATTAGTATAATAAACCCAGCACTAGCACAGTCATAATAATGGACCAGATGTGAATTAGTTCATCCAATTGGATGTAGTTACCAAGTCTGTGTTCCGTTTAGAATGGATCCCATAAGGTATGAGTCCGTGTAGCAACGGTGATATAGTTGGGGTCCTGGTTTACAGTTCACTTGGAACTCCGTGTTCCGTTAAGTGGATCCTCCTATAGATGTCGTAGGCAGTAGCAAAGCTTTGACAAAGCTGCCTGGAGCAGCGAAACGCGTTAGGCAAAGACCTGTGTGGACACATGCTGACCAGCACTTCCATTACGCCACCACTTGCAGTCAGGACCTCTGCTTCCATCTTCACCTCCGTGAACCAGGACCCCAACTGGCATTGCTACTGCCTACGACATCTATAGGAGGATCCACTTAACGGAACACGGAGTTCCAAGTGAACTGTGAACCAGGACCCCAACTATATCATCGTTGCTACACGGACTCATACCTTATGGGATCCATTCTAAACGGAACACAGACTTGGTAACTACATCCAATTGGATGAACTAATTCACATCTGGTCCATTATTATGACTGTGCTAGTGCTGGGTTTATTATACTAATGAGTGCTTAGTCCATTTAATGTCAGCACCAACAGATCTCTAAGTCCACCTGAAGTCATTCATGAGACATACTATTTTAGAGTGTCAATTTTTTAATTGTATAAAAGTATCTTCATTTATAATTCTCCATATTAAATATATACATTTTTAGATTATACTGTGTCAAGCAGCGCTGTATATTTTTCTTTCTTCTTGTTTTCTCAAGGGTTTGACTACCCCTTACCTATACAGCTGCTAGGGAAAACACACTCATCACAGCGCCCATATATATACTTGTTATATATTTTCTCCAGCATATCTACAGATATATTGGCGCGTCGCTGTGTGTGTACGGCGGTCGGCCGACCGCCCGTACACATGCTGCGGCGGCCGGCGGTAATTGACAGCTGAATTGGGCGGGCGTGTGTACACGCCCGCCCAGTTCATGACGTCAGTCCCCGACGGATCGGGCAGAGTGTATGCTCAACACACTGTCCGATCCGTCCATAGATATATCTGCAGATCAATTGATCTGCAGATATATCTACTAGTGTGTACCCACCTTAAGTTCCCTACCATACAAGAGTCACGTCATCCCGCCTCTCACACTTGCTACTTGAACTTTAACAGATACTGGCCACCAGGTTGCCATAGTGACAAATTAAAGGCGTGAGGGTGATATACGCACTGTGACGTCCCTCATTCAGTCTTGTGATAAGCAGTGGGGTACACTAGTCTAGGGTATTTTTGAGTACTGTGATATTTTTCCCGAAAAACTAACAATGTATTTTTGTTTCAGATACCTCAAATATACGTTAGATCAGTATGTGGAAAACGACTACACCGTCATCTACTTCCACTACGGCTTGAGGAGTTGTAACAAGCCCTCGCTGAGCTGGCTACAGAGCGCCTATAAAGCATTTGACAGGAAGTATGTATTATATCAGTTGCATGCCACGTGTTAATGTATAGTTATATGGCTACTTGGGGTTCAATTTACTAAGCACCGGTTTTACAAGACCGCCTGGTTTTGGTGGGTTTCCCGCCATTTTGATTACCTCAGATTCACTAAAGGCCAAAACCGCAGTAAACCCACCAGTTTATAAGATGTCACACATCACCATTCAGTAGAATCAGTCGTTAGTGATAGGGAATACTATAGTAAATATAAAACAAATAAATTCAAGTTAAGTTTAATTTACAACCCCCCCCCCCCCCTTGTGTACAGGACAGCAGGACAGATCTTGCACAGAGTGCGTTTCATCTTATCTGGCTGGAAATGTAGCAGGCAGCGTTACAGGAAAGCCTAGTGATGGTCTCCTTTGTGTCTGTCTGTTTCCCCGCCCGTTCCATTACATAAATCTGGAAATCATGGCCCTCCAGGCTTCTGATATAATGGCCACAATAATTTCATTGTCACTGTGATACTGGAATGCCACAAATCTCAGATGTAAGGTCTTCAAAGTGAGGGGAGAATAATGGAGCTGAATATGATATTTTTAATGGAAGACAATAAAAAAAAATTAAATTTGTTATATAGTTACTAAGTTACTGCACTTTGTCCACTCATACGGTGAGATCCTGTGCGCTCAGTTACTGACATAATGTTGCAGTGGTAATAGTTCCTTCTGCCGCATGTTAGACATAAAATATTCTACAACAATCTCTGAACCACTTTACAAAAATTGTGGTAGATAGGTATAATAATAATAATAATAATAATAATAATAATAATAATAATACAGGTTGAGTATCCCTTATCCAAAATTCAGAATCCCAAATTTGTGGGTCCCCTACTGAGATAATAACATAAATATGATATATAATATTTATAAATATATATATTTATATATAATGTATATAATTCATATGTCATTATCTCAGTAGGGGGCCCAGAAATGAGGGATTTAGAATTTTGGATAAGTGATACTCAATTAATAATAATAACAACAATAATTCATAATTTATTATAATAGTATATAAATCATAACAATGATATAAACAATAATGATAATAGTGATATAAATAATAGTGATAATAGTAACTATAAAAGTATATAATAATTATAATAATAATAATAAATATACGAAGATATTGGGTATATGTGTGGAACTGTCATTTCAGAAAACATATCATAAATGATATTAGCGTAGCGCTTGAAAGCCATACTGATAGCCTCGCCCAATAGGGATGGAGCAAATAGCAAAGTCATATTAGCACCAGTATAAAATTGATGATGAGTTTCTGTCACGTTAGCCTCCAGTCACGCAACCTGGCCCATTGGTTAAGCATGCCAGTATCTATCCAGACGTGCACAGCAGAAAATAGGCGGGGTTTAGAGATTGGGGGCGGAGCTTGTGATTTTGGGATGTGACCATGACTTATATTGGTGTGACAGATCTGGGGGCAGAGCCTAACATGCCCCAATTCCCAGATCGTGTTTGTTGAGAAGTATGAGATTATTTTTAATTTGTAGAGCAGAATATACTACTACTGTACCTGTGGTCCCTAAATGTAGCTCTGTATGGGGGGAGTTGTATCCAATATTCTAAAAAGGACAGCTAGCTACCATTTTATAGAATGTACTTAAAAAATGGTAGCTACAAGCTGGTTGCTATGGGAGACATCTTTGTTGGTCTAACGCTACCGCCCATGCTAAATCAGTTGATGGCGATAGGTTTTCCTTGTGTGCCACAGCAAACTCAGAATAGTGTTTATGCTTTGTCAGGTACAAAAAGAATCTGAAGGCCCTGTACGTCGTTCATCCAACCAACTTCATCAAAGTCCTCTGGAAAATATTCAAGCCGGTGATAAGGTGAGCGGAGTTTAGTACATCAGCTAGGAAATTGTGACTGGGGCAAAAGGCAATTTCTGATGTAGTCTTTGGGGTCTATTTACTTAGCCTTGGAGAGAGATAAAGTACCGACCAACCAGCCTGTCGTTTTTTTTTAAACACCGCCTGTAACAAGGTAGTTGATTGGTTGGTAGTATATCACCAAAACCTGCACTGTTCTTGTGCCTTGAGGACCGAGTTTGGGAATGCCTACCCTAGAGGGTCCAGTCAGGGTGCAGGCAGTGCAGGGTCCTGCTTAAATAAACCAAGCACTGACAAAGGAGTCAGCTGTTTATATGGACTGACCCAATATACAAGGGAATGCAGTCTATGAAGCCATTAGATGCTTGTGACAATACTGAGGCATAACGGATGTGAGGCATAATGTGCTTGATACCTCAGTGATGTGAATTGAGAGGTTGCATCCACAAAATGGCTGCTCACACTTGCTGTAATGCATGCAAAGCATGATGGTAGATAGCTTTCTGCCATGAACATTGCATACTGTATATAGCT